>NC_090816.1:41209935-41512965 GCF_000390325.3 Nicotiana tomentosiformis | reverse complement strand
CAACAATTTTCATCAAACCATGTTAGGGAAGTAAGCTGCATGCTAAGGCCTAACTATGCTAACATCAAACAAGTTAAAAGGCACAAGGAGAAATCATGTCTTCTTCCTTTTATTTCCTAAAAAAGATAAAACAAAATACCCGGTTCAAGATACATCCCTTGGAAAAGAACCGATGACAAAACAAATACCCAGGGGGTTATTACCTACCTACGACTACTAAAAAGAAAGAAAATATTTTTGAATTTGTCATTGGGCCTTAATCCCTCAAGAAAGCTGTCCAAGAGATCCATCGTTGGAAAAAGTCCAAATATTTTTTGATGTTTTTGAATTTTTGAGTTTATTTGATTTTGTATTTTTTATTTTTCCAATAAAATCTACTAAAACTAGTACTAACTGTCACGACCCAAAACCCACTATAGGTCATGATGGCCCCCCACGTCGCCGTTAGGCAAGCCAACGGTGAACTACCAACTTAAGTATTCATTTTATTATTTTTGAAATAGTAAATCTTATTAGATAGGGAAATCAATGCATTAAAGATCATAGATACGTACAATTTAAATGAAATATAAAGTAAAGGTGTGTAAATGGTAAGCAAAGCCATAACAAATTCTAGAGCATCCCAAAACCCGGTATCACAAGTGCATGAGCATCTACTAGGAAATCCAATGACAGTACAATATCTATCTGGAATACAAGATAGACAGGATAAAGGAAATAATTATGATGGAGACTCTGTATGTTGCGAATCGTAGCATGGCATGAAGCTCACCATGAAGTCCCCTCAGCAGTTGCGCCTACGTGCCCAAATGATCACCAAATGAACTTGTCAAATCCTACACATTAAGTGCAGAAGTGCACCATGAGTACGTAAATCAACACGTACCCAGTAAGTATCTAGCCTAACCTCGAAGAGGTAGTGACAAGGGGTCGACATTGACACTTACTAGTGGTTCCATAAATAATATATAATAAAGTAGACAAGTATGAAACATGGTAAATAAACAATGAGAACAGATATAGGCAAATAGTATGGTCTATAGCTGAATAGTGAACACAAAGTCCTCAATTATCGGATACCTCCTCCAATGGAATATGTAATGGTCAATACCAAACCAACGGTCACATCTCAAGTCAGGAAAATCTTGAGTACACAAAATCTTTATCACGTATTCGCATGATTCTGCTGAGGCGAGCGGCCCGATCCCATAAGAGTATTTCATAGAACTGTCGAGGCGAACGGCCCGATCCTATAAGAGTGTGATACATAATCTTGTCGAGGCGAACGGCCCAATACTATAAGAATATGTTACTCTACCGAGGTGAACGGCCCGATCCCATAAGAATATGTTACTCTGCCGAGGCGAACGGACCAATCCCATAAGAATATGTTACTCTGCATAGGCGAACGACCCGATCCCATAAGAATATGTTATATGATACTGCCGAGGCGAACGACCCCATCCCATAAGAGTGTATTACAATATCTTGTTGAGGTGAACGACTCGATCTCATTAGAATAAGATACTTTAACAGGTCCTTGACCCCACTCACGAATATACGTGTGAGTATGAAATTTAAGGAAACTTTTCGATAGATACGCACAACGCGGAAGGATTCCGTAAGGGAAGCACAATTTCTATGACTAATCAAGTAGCTCGTCAAGTATCTAAGATATTGAGTGCATTACTCTACGCGAGTCTAGTCTCAGGTCATAATATGAATTAAAGCAATTAAACATGCAAGAATAACTCAAATAGTACAATTTAAGCATGGCATGAGTCTAAATCTACCCAGACATAATCAGAAATCCTAGCATATGCACGGACACTCATCACCTCATACGTGCGTAGCTCCCACAACATGTAACACATAAGACATAATACACCTATAGGGTCACATGGTTAGATAGGGACTTACTTCGCTCCAAAGTTTCATAACCGGCTCCAACAACTCTCTAACACCTCAAACCGATACCCATCGATCTGAAATTAGTCAAACAATGTGCAAACCATTAAAAATATACTCTAATACTCATAATTAATCAATTTATAACAATTCCCAACTTCGCTCGAAAACTCAACAAAGTCAACCCTCGGGACCACGTGCCCGAATTCTGAAAAGTTTTGAAGATAAACATTACCCATACTACTACGAACTCAAATATATAATTTATTCCAAATTCCATGTCCAATTTCGTGGTCAAAATTCAAAAATACCAATTCTAGGTTTTTTTTTCAAAATCCCAAAATTTCCACAAAGTTTCATGTTTAAATCCTTGTAGAATCCATGTAATTAACTAACTATATACGGGAATTACTTACCTTGCCATAGATGATGAAAATCTCCCCTCCAAGAGCTCCCAAAGTCGGCCAACCCAAGTGAAATATGGAAGAAATGAGCCAAACCCCGAATTAAATCCATGTTCTACCCAGGTCCTTCCTCTTCGCGATCGCGGAAATACCTTAGCGACCGCGAAGGCCAAAATCAGCTTCCCCAGATGTTCCTCTTCGTGATTACGGAAAGTCCGACAAAAGTCACTGCCCTCCAAAATGGCCTACACGAACGCAAACTACCAGTCACGAATGCGATGTTCTACAACCCAGACTTACGCGATCGCGAATAGCCTCACGTGATCGCGATAAACAATGCTTTGAAATTTCTAGGTCTTCTCTTCCATTTTCGCAAACGCGTCTCCTCTCACGTGTTCACGTAGCACAATCCCCTCAAAGCTTCATGATCTCAGCCTTAACCAGGCAAATGCGTAGAACAAATGCTCACCCGCCAAACTTGACCCTTCACGATCGCGTTCCTCTCCTCGCAATCGCGAAAGAGGAAACCAGATTCCCAGAAACCAGCAATGCAACAAATTCCAAAATGAGTCCATACTTGATTCGAAACACACCAGAGGCTCTCTGGAACCCTTTACAATCACACCAACAAGTCCCAAAACATAACACGAACCTTATCGAGGCCTCAAATCACACCAAACAACCTCAGAACTATGAATCGACGATCGAAACCTTTCTTTAAACTTTCAAATATTCAAACTTCGACGAACGCGTCCGAATCATACTTAAACATTCCGGAATGACGCCAAACTTTACGCACAAGTCATAAATCTTTAAAAAAAATGAACCTATAACAAGGCTCGAAATCCCAAACGGACATCAATAATACCAAAGTCTACTTTGACTCGAACTTTGGAAATCCTAAAACCTTCAAAATGCAAGTTTCCCACAATAAGTGCCTAAATGCTCCCGGACCATCTGATACTTAACCCGAACATACGCCCAAGTCCAAATTCATTCTACGAACCTATTGGAACCTTCAAATCCTGATTCCGGGGTCATTTACTCATAAGTCAAACCTTGGTCAACTCTTCCAACTTAAAGCTTCTGAATTGAGAATTCCATTCCGAATCAACTCCAAACTTCCCGAAATTTATTTCCGACCTCACGTACAAGTCATAAAGGATGAAGTGAAATAATCAAGGCCTCAAACCTCCGAACGAAATGCTAGAACTCAAAACGATCGGTCTGGTCATTACACTAACATACCACACTACTAATTGTACTAACTAGCAAATAAAAATAAGAAGCTAAAGTTAAAAATAGGAAGTTAATGTTAATACAACTATACTACTATAATCTGACAGTCTCCCATCCCACCCTTAAAAGGTGCAGTGTCCTCAATGCACATTAAAGCCAAAAGAATAATGAGGGTGGACAAGAAACTCCCTGAAAGGACAAAGGTTAAAGCAATCGCGGCTCATGAGGTACTCAGACTTCCCCCAGGCATGGTCCTTTGTGGGGGCACCCCACACTTTGTTCTCACCATCTATCTCACTTTTGTACTCTTCCAATGGCTTTGCTTCCTACGCTCGTAATCCGACAAAATAAAAACAAACACTAAAAAATAACATAATAAAAACAAAAATAAAAGATAACAGTAAAGATGGATTTTCTCCCAACAAGCGCTCGATTTAACGTCGCGGCACGGCGCATAATCTCATTTTGCCTTTCACTTTGAACTTATGAATTGAACCTCTAATTTGTCTTCAAGCTTTTTTCTTTCCCCCGGGGTGGTGGGACACATCTAATTGGGCCAAGTAACCAATTTCGCATTCTACACTTCTTGGCCTTCAAAAGAAGTATGTAATTCTGTCTCTTTGGCATGATGAATTCAATAATGTAAGCACCTTGTTCCTTATCCATTGGATCCACCAAAGGCTCATATGACTCGATTTCCATGCCATCATCCAAACACAATGTGAAAGAATGCTTGTTTTTGTATTTTTTATTTCCCGATCATTAGAAGCAATCTTCACTGAAAATGAGGACCAACGCGTTCCAACTCGAGAATTGCGTCACTATTTATATCCTCATATGTACACACACTAGAGTCTCCAAGTATAAGATTATCTACTTCTTCACATGGATCTAGTGTACTTTTCTCAACATGGACATCATCAATAAAAGTATGATCGAATGATTAGCTCTCCACTTCTTGCTCCTCAGTTTGGCGTAGAAGCTCCTTTTCAGCTTCACACAACTCATAACTATTGTTTTGGGCATCAGACGCATCAACCTTTACATTCGATTGAGCTCCCAAGTCGTGAATAGCAGTGCCAAATTTTTCGATCTCTTGTACCAGTTCAAATCTTCCTTCTATTAAGTCTTTCATCCTATATGTAATTTCCTCATGTTGAGCCTCAAATAACTCCAATTTTTGAGCTTGTTCCATTAGCCAAGTTTAGCTCAAAATCTCCTCTTCTTCAAAATTTTCCTCTTACTTGAAATCGCTCTCTTAAACAATGTCTTCTTCATTGGCCAGAATTCTTGTGATTGTTGCACTCATTCTTTCCATAGCTTGTCTGAGTTTGTCCTGTTGCTCTACTATATATCCCTACTATATGCATCATGTTCAATATCATGTACTTCATTGCTCCTATCAAACTTACAAACATTATTTGAAAGATCATAATAAGGGCTTAGAGAAGGAAAAAAATAATTAGGACAATCATCCCAATGGCCATCTTGACCACTACACATATTACATAATTTCCACTTAAAGTATTGAAATTGTGCACCGAGCTCGCTCCCAGGAATATATTGACAATATTTTCACCAGAAACTTGTTGGTTCCCCAAGTACACGCAAGTATAAATGGCCGTCAAGTAATAAAGTGACTAGAAAGTCGAATGTCAAACCCACATAGACTTAGATTAATTGTTAACTAATCAAACTAAGATTAATTTACTGTCCAAGATAATAAAAAAATGTTATTTTAATATTAATCTACTGTTGCAAAATTAACCAAGCAATCAACTAAATTAACAAGAACACAGAAGTTTGTTATGGGATTTTACTTAGAGGAGATGAAGATTCCAGGGTTGTGGTCGGTTTAGCAATCCTATTAAGTTCAATAATCACACTCATTAATCTAGATTATCTATGGTTGCTAATTTACCAGATCGTTTATATGAATAGCATGTTCCCACAATACTACTCGCCTATCCAAAATATATCAATCCTATATTCTATGGTATTGGGTCTATCATAAACGAATATAATACGATATTCAACTAAGCAAGACTGTTAGGTATATTTCTATCCTAACCGCTAAATCATTCCCCGAGCCATGGGCTTAAAAACAAGCTCTCTTTATTCTACTCTAATCTAAACACGGCTTTCCCAAGTATAGCATAGATAGTAGGGTGAATTGATAACTACAACAATTCACGAGTTAAAACTATAATTGAAGAAACAACTGCAAGATGATAATCCGAATTAACAAAGATGTAATTAGTAAACGTTAATAATCATATCAACCACAACCCTAGAAACTAGAGTGCTTAGCCACTCATGTTCATAGTAATAATTTTCCAAGTATTTTGCATTAACAAATTACAAAGAAAAGATGAAGGGATGAAGAACTCAACGATTTTCTCCTCTAAAGGTTGTTCCAAGTGATGTTCTCGCCTCCAAATAATGTCCACCCCTCAAAAATAGGTTTAGAACCCTTTTTATACATGTTGGGGACGTGTAGGGTTGACATCACCAAGTCCGAGCCGAATTAGGACGAAATCCGCCCTTGGGCATCACGCTTCGCACTTGACACAGAGCTGGACAATGAATAAAGTCATACTTCCTCCAACTTCTTCTATTTTTACTTCAATGTGCACGCAAACTTTCCAAATCACTTTCAGTTGACTCCTACACATATTAATTCCATTATTAAGCTCGAGTCACAAATATTCACACTAAAGTTAACAAGATCGAGGCATAATGCAAGGCAAATTACATACAAAAATATGTATTTTTAGCCAAACATCATGTCTCTACCATACCTAGGGAAATCCCTCTTGATTTGTCTTATCTCTCCACACTCAAATCTACCTTAAGTTGAGAATGGCTGTTGAATCAAAAGTTTCTTATGATAGCCTGAGTACCCATTGAAAGAAACATGGGCAGAAGGAGTGCGCTAGGAATTCTGCTCTGGTAATGCACTGAAGAAGACTAATCTGGAGCACCATGAGCGTGCTGATAAGATGAAGGTACTGGCCTGCTATGATGGCCTCTCCCAAAATGATCCCTACCTCCAGAAGAGGTATCACTGAAACTACCGAAATATCGCGGCTTCGGCCCTCATCACCATGGCTTCCCTCTCTGACCCTGAATGCACTCAATCCTGTGATATGTCCACAACCTGAAGAAATGTACTACTAGTCTCTGCCTCCCTGGCCATAGCAATCATGATACCAAAATTCAACCCCTTATTGAACCTCCTCACCTTCTCAGCCTTGATGGGGATCAAAAAACTTGCATGACGGGATAACTCAGTAAATCTCATCTCATACTCGGTCATAGACGTACGACCCTACTGAAGACGCTCGAACTAGCCACACATTTCCTCCGTCTTCATGAGGGGAATAAACTTCTCTAAGAGGAGATATGAAAATTGACTCCATGTGAGTGGAAGTGACCCCTGCTGGCCTGGTACATGTAACTGCCACCACCTCTTGGCTGGTCCTTTGAGCTGGAAAGTAGTGAAATTGACCCAATTAGACTCAACCAAACCATGATTCTGCAAAATCTCTTGAAAACCATCTAAGAAATCATGTGCATCTGCCAAAGGATCACCATCATAATGTGGAGGACCCATTTTACTGAACCAATCAACCTCTTCTGCTCCTCCTAGGACATAGCAGCCTCCACTACTGGCCTAATAGCAACCAAGGAGGATGTCTCCCAATCAATACTAATTTTGATGTTTGATAAACAGCAACAACCTGCTCAAGAGTGTGAGTAGGAGGAATTTGTGCCTCTCCCCCGGCCTGAGAAATAGCAGGTGCCACAGGAAGTACTCTGGTCTATGCCAAACCCTCCATAAGACAAGCCAAACGAACAAGAGCATCCTGAAGTACTTGGGTAGCGATAATCCCCTCCGGGACCTGAGCTGGTCCAACTAGCTCACACTGATAAAAAACCTGCTCCTCAATTGGAGCTACCGGCGACTCCACAGTGGTTGCCCTAGTAAGGGCTCTAATTGTAGCGTGAGCTCCACCCTTCCTTTGCCCAGGCCACTACCTCTCACAGACCTAGCCTGAGGTGTTGGTACCCGCCTAACTGCTCCCAATGAATATGTTCTCACCATTTGCGAGGGAATAGAAAGACAAAGATTCAAACTTTGGATCAATAAAGCCGCACGATAAAAAATGAAAGAAAGGGAAGTTTCCTAACATCTCGTATCCTCTCAGAGATAAGTACAGACATCTCTGTACCAATCCACAAGACTATACTAGACATGCTCATGACATGTGAGACCTGTACAACCTAGAGCTCTGATACCAACTTGTCACAACCCAAAATCCCACCTTAAGGTTGTGATGGCACCTAGTCGTACTTGCTAAACAAGCCAACTTATAATCCACAAAATAAAGTCCCTTTCCTTTAATTAATAGTGACATATCATAAATAAAGAGCAATAATAAAAATAGTTATAATATCTGATAAAGTCATAACACGGCCTAAACACGACCAATTTAGTAAAACCCCCAAGACTAGATGGCACAAGTACACGAGCAACTACTAAAATAGAATAAGTCTGTATACTTAGAAATGATGTCTGAAATACAAATAGAGAGGAAATAACAAAAGGAACGGGGACTCAAGAACTACAAAATGGATCCAAGGATTGCGGCTCACCCTAAGTCTCTGTGCGGTCACCTAAGCTTAGTCAAGAAGCTCTTCTAGGACCCACTTGAGGATCTGCACAAAAAAGTGTAGAAGTGTAGTATGAGTACACCACAATCGTTACCCAGTAAGTATCAAATCTAACCTCGAAGAAGTAGTGGCGAGGGTAGATGCATCCGGGTACTTACAACACACACACACACACACTTATATATATATATATATATATATATATATATATATATATATATATATATATATATATATATATATATTGAACTCAGAGATAAAACATAAAGAATCTCATAAATAGCAAGAATCAAATATATCAACATTCAAAAGATGTTAAGCATGCTTTTCGGTACAAGAAATAATCATAACGATGCCCAAATATAGAATTGAAAGATAGCATGCTTAAATAACGGAGTCGAGGCTTCCAACTAGCACATAAAGATATCATGAAAAAATTAGTAGTTAAATGAATACCCTAAATGAGTTGAGAATATGAATGCATGCTCAAACCGCTACAAGATCCATGTACCTCGATACACAATCCATGTATCACCAAAACCCGATACAAAATCCATGTATCAACCTGATACAAAATTCATGTACCGACCACGCTCATAGGGCCCAAAGTAACATGGGTAATCACCTGACTCCAGATGAACGGATCTAAATACAAGCGCAAAGAGGAGCTTAATAGCATCCCTTATTATCAAATATCCCTTCATTATGTCCTGCGAGCCATAACTGTATCTCATCCGCACGCTTTACCTTTTGTGCGAAAATTCTCATTTCAAATAAAGTATCTTTATCCAAAATGTATGCATATGTTCAATAATTTCAGATAAAAGGTACATAAGGACTTAATAAAAATCATACAAATATGTGCTCATGAAATCTCTAGCTGACTACAAACAATTTGAGCAATTCAACATATCAAGGATTAGTTACCATGCCTTCATAAATAATTATAAACCTAGGCATGATTTCTAACATGAATAATAAAGCAAACGTAGTAACATAAGCCAAACAAATCATGAATCAAATGAGCATATGTCAAAATAAGGCATACAATATCCCAATTCTATCCCGATCATGGTATAAACTCAGTAAGTGCATATACGCTCGCCACCACGTATACACACCACCCCCAATACCTTAAAAACATAGAAATCAAGTCAAATCCTAGGGGTTTCTCTCTTAACAAGGTTAGCCAAGAGACTTACCTCCGGTCAGTAAGTTTAAAATCACCATAAATGCCAAATCCTCAAAACTCCAACTCTAAATGGCTCGAATATAGTCAAATATAACCCACTAACGTCAAACAAAGACATAGAAATCAAACCCAAACAATAAATATTAAATCTTTAATCAAATACACAAAGTCAACCAAAAGGTTAACCCGGGCTCGCTTCCCGAAACCCGATAAATCTCCCAAATACGAGTCAAAATATACAAGTTTCATCCAAAACTGACTCCAAATCGGGGTTCAAATCTCAATTATTCACTTTCCAAAAGTTTTGCCAAAACCCCCCAAATTTCTCTTTAAAATCCAAGCTTTTAGGTGTAGAAAACATTGGAAAACATGATATAAAGTCAAATCCAAGCATAAATTACTTACCTCCAATGATGTAGTGAGTTTGCACTTCAAAATCTCCCACTCTTGAAGTTTAGGGCTCCATAATATGATACATTTGGTAAAAGTCCCGAAATCTCAACTTATGTATTCTGCCCAGGTATACTCATCGTGATAGTGGGACCTACATCACGATCACAAAGGCCAAAATTGTCCAGTTGCTGCCCACACTCCACAAATGCAGAGAACCAACTACGAACACGGACACTACCCAACTAAGACTATGTGAACATGGCCCCACCCTGTGATAGCGAAGGCAAATCCTCCTGCCTAGCGCCATGTGTCCCCAGCATGCAAACGCGCAGCTTCAGACCCCAGCCCTCCGCGAACGCGACCGCTCCCGTGAATGCGAAGGGTAAAACTTTGTCTACCAATTCCTCTACTCTGCGATTGCGAGTCTCTCTCTATGATAGCGAAGAAGCCTCCCTGCACCAGAAGCCAGAAGTCCAAAAATAAGGGAAAATGGTTTGAAACCACCCCGAATCACACCTGAGCCCCCCAGGACCCTATCCAATCATGCCAACAAGTTCCAATACCTAATCCAAACTTGTCCAAGGACCCGTAACAACATGAGTAACATCAAAACCATGAATCAACGATCAAAATCACTTTCTTAACATCAAGAACTTCTAACTTGTTCGATTCAAGCCCAACTAATCCGGATTCCAACCAAACTTTGCTCACAAGTACCAAATGACATAATAAACATATACCAAGTTCCAGAATAAAAATACGACTCAGATATCATCAAAGTCAACCCTCATTAAACATATGAACTCTCAAATCCTACAAATTGCCAACTTTCGGCAAATAGAGACAAAACACCCTAGGAACCTCCAAATCCAATTCTGAACATACGGTTAAGTCCAAAATCATCATAAGAACCCATTGGAACCATCAGAACTCCAATCCAACTTCATTTGCACAAAAGTAAAATCTTGGTCAACTCTTACAACTTAAGCTTCCAAAATAAAACTAAGTGTCTCAATTCACTCTCAAATATTCTCAAAGCCAAACCAACCACCCTCGCGAGTCACAAAAACACAAATATGGTAAGTATCAAATAGGGGAACCGAGCTAAAAAACAAAATAACCGACAGGGTGGTTACGGTCATCCACTCTGCTCTAATCTCTGGTGCATAGCCAATACACACCGAGCGACTTATGGTCCATTAGCAAATAAATACTTTAAGAAGCAACCTTATCCTTAAGCAACCGAGTGGATATTTTCCCCTTGCATACTACATCTAAAATGAATATCAAACCTCAGTCATTCCATAATTTTCATATATTAATGCAGTATATTACATTAATGCATCTAGCAATCATCCCCGATGACACCTATCTCAAACCATATCCAGTCCACAAGCCTCTTATCCAAGTCCAGGAACCACAAGAACACATGCCCTTATAATCCTTTCGTCGATGGTTGAGTCCCCCACTTGGCTTGAAGCCATAATCACATCATCTGAATCTATAATAACTCTTACTTCTTATCTTCCATAATCTTGCACTATTATTCAGCTGAATTCCTCATAAACTTATGTAGCACTAGTCATAACACATTGTAAATTATTAGCCTAAATGCATACTCACCCTTGTGATAGTCGTTCCAACTACCTCAAGTGACCGAATTCTCATCATTGTATTCACATTCCACTAGGTAGAAGGAAAACTCTTCATATAAACCTCATAATAATCACACAACATCAAACTTTATCGCAGGAGATATCCCACATTCTTAGCTCCAAATCAGCATCTTCATATGAACTTACCATGGTTACAACCACTATGCAATCAATTGATCCTCCAGAGTCTTCACTCGTTAACAAGATATAAGAATCCACTTCATTCCACAAATGAACAACTGAAAGGTCCATCAATACACACACAACTCAAGACTGTATTGTACATCAAAATAATAATCAAATATCCATATTCCCTTCTACGTCTCAAAAAACTCCTTCTTGTACCCAAATGATCTCACTATAGTCTTCAATCACATAATACTCATCACATAACTATCCTTCCACTCACTGAGCCATCATCCCCCCCCCCTCCCCCAAGAGGGACACGACCGGACATAAGAGTCTAAAATCACATGCTCACATAAGTGAATCTGTTGAGCTAATGTTGCAGTTAGAATCTGGCCACAAGTCCTTTAGATTGTCCTACCTTCGCAACATAGAAACACATCTCACACCTCGTCCATGACGTCACAAGCCATCGGTGCACAACTGATATCGAGTATTCAATATCATGAATCGAAGAGAAAGAAACTGAAAATCTAGGCTTCAAGTTGAAACAAAGTCACACGATAAGGATTAGAAAGAAAGAGAATTTTTTCTAAATTCATGTAGCCTCTTGAAGATAAGTATGAACATCATCATACCAATCCGCAAGACTCTACTAGAAACTTGCTCATGACTCGTAGAACCTATGAACCTAGAGCTTTGATACCAAGCTATCATAAAATCCCACCTAGTCATAATGGAACCTAACCCCACCATGCTAGGTAAGCTGAGCGATAAATAATACAACTAGAATGAAAGATCATCAATAACCGATAAACAAGATGATGAAACTCTATACAATTATCCCAAGGATTGGTAGTATAAGCCATGACAACTAAGAGTTAGATTACAACTCTGATATGAAGAAAGTTTACATATTCCGTTTGAAATTTACATAAATAGAAAAATAATTCCTAAACTATCATGAACGAATGGTAGCTTGTATATGCAACGCTTGAACATCCTCAATGCTAGCCTTTATCATCCACAACAACTCAACTCTGAAATCTGCATGCAAGGTGCAGAAGTGTAGTACGAGTACAACCCATCCCATCTACTTAGTAAGTATCTTGACTAACCTCAGTGAAATAGTAACTAGGTTTTTGAGTCAAAAAAATACTCACTTTACTTTAGTTGTGCAGCTCAATAGCATATACATGTACACAACAATAGTACTGAAGTCTAAGCATGAAGTACAGGTAAGGCCATTGGTGTCCATAGAGAAGATATGCATAAGAATTGTAACAAACTAACAGTTCAGCATATAGAGAAGATATGAATAATTATCATAAACCAACTACAGTTCAGCATATAGAGAAGACGTGCATTTGATATCAAATAACCCGTCAACAGTTCCATATAGTAAAGATATGCATGAATAAACAAGTCAAGTTACACAGATTGACATATAGAGAAGTTATGTATTGTGTCAGTTGAATCAACATATAGAGAAGATATGCATTTGAATATCAAATAACCCGTCAACAGTTATATATAGAGAAGATATGCATGAATAAACAAGTCAAGTTACATAGATTTACATATAGAAAAAATATGTATTGTGAATCATTTCCTCAATCAAAGCAGCATATAGAGAGATATGCATGAAAGTCATATATACATTTTGGAGCTAGCATATAGAGAAGCTATGCTGTAAAAATCATGTAATGTAAAGATTATTTATACATCCAAGGAGTTTGTATATAGAGAAGATACACAAACTCCAACCACTGATTTGTTTTTCATAATCCGCATGTACGTTATCAAGGAGAAACAAGAGACGATAACCCTAGGGGTGTGGATCCTTATCCACACATTGCACGGATAACTCATGTACCATAATCATAACGACCACACAGACAACTCACGTGCTATAATAACCCAACTCGCACGGACCACTCACGTGTTGTTAATTCAATCCATCACACAAAAAGCATACAAGAATACATGTGTATGATTAACAGATATCAAATCACATACTCATGGACTGAGAAAGATAACATTCTAAGGTGTATGCATGTGCGAGGTATATGACTACAACTTAGATTAGGCGGGTACACCATACAATAACGAGCATTATGTTCAAATAGGAAATGAACACCTACATGATCTCAAGCATAATTCAAGAGATTCTCATAGTCATACAAACATATAAGGAATGATAATAGGATGCACTGTATCCAAAATAAGGCATGATACAACCTAAAGAATACCCCAAGCATGGAAAAACCCAGTGCCTACACATACGCTCATCAACTCGCATGCACATCATCCCCGCTTATAGCATACAATATAATTTACTACGAAAATAATTCCCTCAAACCAAAGCTAGGCAAGACACTTACCTTATTCGGCTAGTCTTCAACCTCAAATCATGTCAGAACCTCTCTCTAGCCCTTCAATCACGCAATTCCAAGCCAAACATCATCCATGGAAGCCAACAAATTCTATTGGAGGTGATCCTAATCCATAAAGCTTCGATCTTTGAAGAACTACCAAAAAGTTAACAAAAATCAGCTGGGGCTTACGTGTCCGAATTATGAAACCAATACCAAATCTTGAAAACCCATAACCTGTCGAGTCTAAATATATAATTAGTTTCCAAAATAGATTCCAAATCAGTACTCAAATCTTCAAAATGCACTCTCTTAAAGTGTAGACAAATATCTCTAATTTCAAAATTCCATGTTTCTGGTATTGCAATCCATGGGGAATCGAAATATAAATCTAAATTCAAGTGAAAATTCTTTGCCTCTAATGTAGTAGTGAAATTTCTTTTAAAAATATTCTCCTCCCGAAGTCTAGGGCTCAAAATATGAAAGAATGAATAAAATCCCAAAATATAACACTTATAAAGTCAGCCCAGGGGTACCTTTCGCGGTCGCGATAGGGCCCCCGCGATCGCGATGACCAAACGCGACCTGACACTTCTTTCTCTTAGCGAATGCGACCCTCATCTCGTGAAGCGGTGCACCTGCCCCAAACTCGTACGACCTGATTGGTCATTTTGAGTTTTAGCATTCTGTTTTGTGATTCGAGACTTCGAGTAGGTTCATTTGATATTTTGTAACTTGTGTGCGTGGTTGGTTTTGATTTTCGATAGGTTTGAAAGTGTTTTGGAAGAAGAATTCTCATTTTTAAAGCTTTAAGTTGTTGGAGTTAACCAATGATTGACTTTTATGTAAACGACTTCAAATTGATGATTTGACGATTCGGGTGACCCAAGGTCATTTTAGCGCTTCTAGCCGAAAGTTAGAAATTTGAACGTTAAAACTTTTGAAATTCTTGATTTGATGCTTGATTTCGTGTTTTGATGTTATTTTTGGTGTTTTGATCCTATGAGAAAGTTTTTGTTAGTTTTTTATACTTGTTTCAATATTTGGAATAGGGCTCGGGGGCTCAGGTGAGTTTTGGATTGGTTTCGAGCTGTTTTGGTAAGTTTTGCAATTACTGGTGCTGCTTTTGTTGCAATTGTGTGTTCGCAAACGTGAGGTTAGAATTTGTGAATATCATTTTGCATTTGTAAGGTTTGGGAAGGGGAGCTTTGCAATTGCCAAGCTTGGATTGCAATTGTGGACATCACAATTGCGACCTACTTGTCGCATTTGTGACATTTGTGGATTAAGATGCCCCTTGCAGTTGCAAACAATTGTTCACATTTGAAAGCTGTGCAATTGCGAACTAGAAATTGCGATATTTGCAGCTGGGTTATAAGGGAAGAGTTCCAAGATTAGCTCATTTTATTCTATTTTTTAGAACTAGACTTCGTTAGGAGATGATTCTTGAGAGGAATTTGTTCCCAACTCTCAAAGGTTAGTAACTTAAACTTATTTTTGATTATTTTCCCTTATTCTCCATCGATTTTTATTCTTAAATATAGGATCTCATAGTGTAGAAATTGGGTTTTTGGCTTTGAACTTATGAATGCTAATTTGGGGATTTGGACCCCAATTTGAGGTCGGATCTTGAAACTAATCATATATTTGGACTTGTGGGTTATGGGTCATCGGGATTTGGTTTTGATCTTGGATTAAGACCATGTGGGTTCGAGTTGACTTTTTGTTGACTTTCGGGATTTCATAAAAAATTGAACCTTTATTTATTAGAGATATTTCCTTCAGTATTATTTGACTTCCTTAGACGATATTTGACTAAGTTTTGATATTTTGAGGAATATTTCCAAGGAAAGCGGTTTGGTTGTTGAACCTTTTCCAGAATGAGGTAAGTGTCTTACCTAGCTTTGGTTTGATAAACTTTTTTCTAATAAATGATATTGTTGCTACATGCAAGGGTGATGCATATGCAAGGTGACGAGCGTGTATATATATATATATATATATATATATATATATATATATATATATATATGCGTGTGTGTGTGTGTGTGCCAAGGTTATCCATGCTCGGGTAGATTATATGCTTCTTTGTGACTTGTTGAACTTGGTGATCTTCTTGACTTATTTCTTACTTGATTTATGATAACATAAGTACCAATATTCATGCTAGAGATCATGTTTTTATCTTATTACATCTTAATCGAATATGATGGAGCTTGATGCTTAGGGGATGTTTCTATAACGTTTCGTAGCTTATGGAGCTTACATCAAAGGATTTCTGAACATGATAAAGGTTTTAGCTATTGATGGGATTCTTTTAACAGGCAAGTATGGTGGTATTCTATTAACTGTAACCATATCTATCCAATGGATTTTTGTGTTGTGTACATGTAACGACCCGGCCGGTCATTTTGAACATTAGCATTCCGTTCGGCGGTTTAAGACTTTGAGTAACTTCATATGATGCATTACGACTTGCGTATATGGTTAGTTCTGATGTTCGAGAGGTTCAGGATTGATTTGTAGAGTGACTCTCAACTTGGAAGCTCTAAGTTGGAAGAGTAAACCAATGTTTTAATTTTGAGTAAACGACATCAAAATCGGTATTTGATGGTTTAATAGGTTCGTATAGTAATTTTTGATTTAGACGTATGTTTGGATTTGATTTTGGATGTTCCTAGTAGATTTTAACTCTATTCGTCGAAAGTTGGCAATTTGAAGAATTAGAGAGTTCATAGGTTTGACTAGAGGTTAACTTTGACATTATTGGATTCTGTTTGGTGTTCCGGAACCTTGGATAGATTTATTTAGTTGATTAGAACTTATGTGCAAAGTTTGGTTATGATCCGGAATGTCTGAGTGCGATTCGGATGCGTTCGGCGAAGTTGAAATGTTTTTAAATTAAAAAAATAATATGATCTTAGTCTTTATTTTGAGATTATTTGTGGTGTTCTGAGCCGTTGTAGAAGTTTGAATTAGGTATATGGACTTGTTGGTATGATTAGACGGGGTCCTAAGGGGCTCGAGTGAGTTTTAGGGTAGTTTCGGACCATTTACAGGCCCTTTTTAGCTGATGGTTTTTGGCTAATGGACTATACATCGTGATGGTGGAGCTTTGGGCCGCGTTCGCGATGAGTAAAGTGCAATTTTGGTCTTGTGAATCGCGTTCGCGGAGGAACTGTTAGCGATCGCGCAGAAGAAATTTCTACTGTCACTAGGCTGACTTCAAAAGCTTAAATCTTGCAATCCATAAAGAATTTGGAGTTGATTCAAAAATAAAAGTTGTAACCCTTTGTGTCTACATATCCTAATATCAAAAGTTTGTAATTGAAATATTTGTACAAAAAGTTATGGCCATTAAACTAGAGGCTGTCGGGAAAGAGTGGAGCAAGTTTATTCAGGTTTGTTCATCGCGATGGCGAAGCTTCTTGGCTGCGATCGCAAAGTGTAAAATCATGCTATACATTTTGTGAACCACGATCGCGAGGTTGGTTACTGTGATCACGAAGAAGGAGTCCTAGCAAGGATATTTAACACCTAATTTCGGGAATTTAAGCTCATTTTCACAAATTTTGAGGCTTGGAGAGGGGACCAAGGTAATTATAGAGATAGATTTCACCCATATTTTGAGGGTAAGTAATTCTACTTGATTTGGTCATATATCATGAATTCTCATGGATTTCTACACTTAAGAGAGTGTATTTTGGGATTTGAGTACTGATTTGGACATAATTTTGGAAACTAATTATATATTTGGACTCGAAAGGTTATAGGTCATCGAGATTTGGCATTGGTTTCCTATTTCAGGCATGCGGGTCGGGGTTTATTTTTGTTGACTTTTTGTAAACTCTTCAAAAATTGAAGCTTTATTGATCGGGATTGATTCCTATGGCATTGGTTGACTTCCTTGGATGATGTTTGGTTAGATTCGAGCCGGTTGGAGGTTATTCCTCGAGAAAAAGTGATTTTGGAGCTTTGGACTAGCCTGGATGAGGTAAGTATCTTACCTAGCTTTGGTTGAGGGAAGTTTTTCTAATAATTGCTATTGTTTGCTACATTCGGGGTTGATGTACATATGAGGTGACGAGCGTATACGCATGTGCCATGGATATTCATGCTCGGGGTAGATTCTAGACGATTTTATGTCGTGTTTGGTTATGTGTCCTACTTATTCTATGTTTTACTCAATTGATTGACTACGTAAGCACAATAAACCATGCTAGAGTTAATGGTGAAGCTAACAGCGCCTTACTTTGAGTATGATGAACTACTCTTGAGATTACTTTTATACTTGCTTGGACGTAGCCACACGAATATTATGAACACACACATGTATGTTTTATTCTTGTGTTATGCCTTAAATTGATGTATGACTACTTGAGTTTCCTTACCCACTTTAAAGACTATGAAATGAATTTTGATGCTTATTAGGGAAAGATATTTATTTGGATAACGTACTACATGTTGGGTCCATAGTCATACGTACATGTAGGCATACATTCTACCTAGGGATCATCCCTTATATACATGCATACAACTATTCATGGTTATTTCTCTATCCTTATGCATTTTATATGATTATTTTTTATTCATATGCATACATTCCTGCATGGTTCTCAGAGAGGAACTAAGGTTATGGCACGAGGTTTCTACCATACGAATAATGTGATTTTGTTATGTATTTAGCATGAGGCCTTTATCATGCGATGAATGTGATATTTTTATTGATTTGGAACAACGTCTTTCCATGAAATTATGGTGATATTAATATTATTGTAGTAAGAGTTTTCTGCCGTGAAGTGCATGAGGCTTCATCTGTGCAGCGTATGGATATGGATCCATCATTCTAGGGTTGCCCTCTCATGTTTCTCTCTTGATGGCGTATACACGGTTTATGAATATTGAGCGGACTGATTTGGAAATGGCACGAAGTCTTTTCAATATAGTTATGATAAGATTGTTTACTTTTATGGCACGCGTTTTATATGGTGCAACATGTGGATTTGGATCCATCCCCCTAGAGTCTCCCTCTCATGTTTGTCTCTTAATGGCATACACACAAGTTGTGAGAAACCGACAAGTTTCTGGTTGATTGTGATATAGGATCCTATGTGATCAGTTGTTGAGAATAAAGGTGGAAGCTTGACCACTCAAGTGATCCTTTGTGCTTATTCATGCATTTTTACATGCTTTATTCACGCATATCATCTACATATGCTAGTTGATGTATTTTACATATGTTTGAGACTTGTTAATAAGTTGTTGGACACTTGGATAGTGTCGGATTATGTAAAAAGAGAGTTATCATCATACATGGTTATCTTGGACTCACGTAAAGGTTTCATAAACACTATACTTAGAAATGGATATGGAAGTGAATCATTGTTATATACAAACACTCTTCATTCATGTATGAGTATTTGAGCACACGCTACTTGGTACATATCTCTTTTATGTGATAAGTTGGTGCAAGTCATATTTTCCTGATCTGTTTAATAGCCAAAGCTTGTTTATTAACTTTACCCCAGTTGCGCACTTTTATTAATGATATCCCTTATTCTGTGTCAGTTTCATTGGGTACTTCTCTGTATTATATATGTTATTGAGTTGCACATGTTATTTTAAGTGAGTATCTTTTTGGCTTAAAAATCTCGTCACTACTTCATTGAAGTTAGTCCGGATACATACTGAGTATATATGATTGGTTGTACTCATCCTACACTTTTACACCTTGCGTGCAGATCTTGGATCTTAGTTGTTGTGGATGACAAGGCTAGCATTAGAGTTGTACCAGAAATCCAGATTCAAGCTACCCCTTGTTCATCGTAGTTTAGGACTTAAACTTTTGTTTGTGTAAACTTCAAATAGATAATGTACTTTTTCCTCGTACCAGCTTTGTAAATCTAAATTTTAGTGGCTCATGACTTGTACTACCAATCTTGGGATAGTTGTATGGATTTTTGTCGTCTTATTAATTGGTTATTGATAATTTTTCATGCGAGTTGTATCATATGTTATTTGGCTTGCCTGACGGATTAGGTTTGGTGTCATCACGACCTATGGGTCGTGACAAGTTGGTGTCAGAGCCCTAGGTTCATAAGTTCCATGAGTCATGAGCAAGTTTCTAATAGAGTCTTTCGGATAGATATGGTGACGTTCATACTTATCTTCGAGAGGCAACAGGGCATCTAGGAAACTTCCCTTCTTTTTTTCCTTATTGTGCGACCTTGTTTCAGCTTGAGGCCCAAATCTCTAGTTTTTTTCTCTTCGATTTGTGATCAATCTTGAGTACTCGGTATCAGTTGTGCACCGACATATTATGATGTTTCGGATGGGATGCGAAGGGATATGGATGCTTGATCATCGTCTCGACATGTTGTATAGTTTTGAGATGTGGATGTGTTGGTGGATCTTTTAGTTGTTCGTATATGGAATGAAGCAGATCCTTATATCTTGTTAACGAGTGTAGACTTGGGAATATCAATTGATTACTTAGTGATTATGACCATGGTAGGGACATAGAAAGATGTCGATTTGAGGCTAGCAGGTGGGTTATCTCCTGCGAGAAGGTTTGAGGTTGTGTGATTTCGTATGAGCCTTAAATTCAATGCAATGCATATACTTCTATTTTGAAGCGCTTGAGGAAGTTGTCTTGACTATCATAAGGATGAGGATGCACTCAATCGATGATTAAAGTGTGTTTTGACTAGTGCTATAGGAGCTTATGAGGAGATTCAGTTGGATAAGATCGCGAGGTCATGGAAAGTTAAGAAGGAAGGGTATTGTGGGTTATCTGGTGATGTGTTTGTGTCTCCAAGCCAAGTGGGGGTATAATGACTCGGCCTATTATTTTGAGCTTTAGTATTCTGTTTAGCGGTTAGAGACTTTGAGTAGATTAATATGATGCATTATGACTTGTGTATATGGTTGGTTTTAATGTTCGAGTGGTTCGGGATTTATTTGATAGAGTGATTCTCAACTTGGAAGCTTTAAGTTGGAGGAGTTGACCAAGGTTTGAATTTTAAGTAAATGATCTCGGAATCAGGATTTGATGGTCTCAATAGGTTCTTATGGTGATTTTGGACTTGGAGGCGTGTTTGAATTGGATTAGATATTCGTAGTGGATTTAGACTCTATTCGATGAAAGTAAGCAATTTGAAGAATTAGAGAGTTCATAGATTTGACCGGAGATTGACTTTAATGTTATTGGATTCTGCTTGGATGTTTGGAACCTTTGATAGGTTCATTGAGTTGATTCAAACTTGTTTACAAAGTTTGGTTATGATCTAGAATTTCTAAGTGCGATTCTGATGCGTTCGGCGATATTGAAATGTTTGAAAGTTGAGAAAATGATTTCATCTTCGATTCTTGGTTTTGAGATTATTGATGGTGTTTCGAGCCTTTGAATAAGTTTGAATTAGGTATATTGACTTGTTTGTTTGATTGGACAGGGTTCTGAGGGGCTCGAGTGAGCTTTGGGTTGGTTTCAAACCATTTCTATGCCTTTTTCAGCTGCTGGTTTTTGGTTACAGGAGTATACAATGCGATCGCGGAGCTGTGGGACACGTTGTGAAGAGTAAAGTGCAATTTTGGTCTTGTGAATCGCATTTGCGGAGAGGCTGTTCGGGATCACGCAGATGAAATTTTTGTTGTCACTTGGCTGACTTTGGGAGCTTTTATCTTACAATCTGGAATTTGGAAATGGTCCAAAAATAAAGGTTGTATCCCTTTCGTGTCTAATTTTTAGAAAATTAAAATGTTTGTTATTTGGAGTTTTATAAAGAAGTTATGGTAATTACACTAGAGGCTGTCAGGAAAGATTTGAGCAAGTTTATCCAGGTTTGTTCATCACGATCCCAAAGCTTCTTGACCATGATCGCGAAGGGTAAAATCTTGCTGGACTTTTTGTGAAAATCAATCACGAGGTTGGTAATCGTGTTCACGAAGAAAGAGGCTTGTTATGGGTGTTTAATGCCTAATACTTGGATTTTGAGCTCATTTTCACTAATTTTGAGGCTTGGAGAGCAGACCAAGGCAATTTTTGAGATGGATTTCACCCATATTTTGATGGTAAGTAATCTCTACCTGATTTTTGTCATAAAACATGAAATTTTGAAAGGCAATTTGGGGTTTTTGTCTACACTTTAAGAGAATATATTTTGAGAATTTGAGTACCAATTTGGACTTGATTTTGAAAACTAATTATATATTTGGACTCGGAAGGTTATGGTTCATCTAGATTTTGTGTTGGTTTTCGATTTCGGGCACGCGGGCGCCAGTTGATTTTTGTTGGCTTTTTGGAAATTCTTCAAAGATCGAAGCTTTATTGATCGGGATTGATTCCTATGGCATTGGTTGAATTTCTTGGATGATGTTTGGTTTGATTCGAGCCGGTTGGAGGTGATTCCTTAAGGAAAAGTAATTTTGAAGCTTTGGACTAGCCAGGATGAGGTAAGTGTCTTACCTAGCTTTGGATGAGGGAATTTTTCCTAATAATTTTTATTGTTTGTTACATGTGGAGGTGATGCACATATGAGGTGATGAGCGTATATGCATGTGACATGGGTATCCATGCTCGGAGGTAGATTCTAGACTATTTTACACTGTGTTTGGTTGTGTGTCCTACTTATTCTATGTTTTACTCAATTGATTGACCACGTGAGCACAATAAACCACCCTAGAGTTAATGTGGAAGCTAATGGTGCCTTACTTTGAGCATGATGAACTATTCTTGAGATCATTTTTATAGTTTCTTTGGACGTAGTAACACAAATATTATAAACACACACTCATATTTGTTATTCGTTTATTATGCCTTAAATTGATGTATGCCTACTTGAGCTTTCTTAACCATGTTAAAGACTTCGAAATGTCTTTTTATGCTTATTTGGGCATTATGATTATTTGGATGACGGATTACATGTTTGTCCATGTCATACGTACATATAGGCATACATCCTACCTAGGGATCATCCTTTATATACATGCATGCACCCATGCACGGTTATTTCTTAGCCCCTATTCATTATATATGCTTATCTCTTATTCATATGCATACATTCCTGCATGGTTCTCGGATAGGAACTAAGGTCATGGCACGAGGTTTCTGTCGTGCATATATTGTGATATTGTTATGGATCTGGAACGAGGTTTTTGTCATGCGATAATTGTGATATTGTTATTGATTTGGAACGAGGTCTTTTCCGTGCAATTATGGTGATATTGATATTCGTGCAATTATGGTGATATTGATATTACTGTAGCACAAGGTTTTTGCCATGCAGTGCACAAGGCTTCTATTGTGCAGCGTGTGGATATGGATCCATCATTCTAGGGTTGCCCTCTGATGTTTCTCTCTTGATGGAGGATACACAGTTTATGAATATTGAGCGGACGGATTTGGAATGGCATGAGCTCTTTGCCATGCAGTTATGATAAGATTGTTTACTTTTATGGCATGAGTTTTATATTGTGCAGCATGTGGATTTGGATCCATTCCCCTAAAGTCGCCCTCTCATGTTTCTCTCTTGATAGCGCACACACAGGTTGAGATAAACTGATGGGTTTTTGGTTGATTGTGACGTGAGATCCTATGTCATGAGTTATTGAGCATAAAGCTGGAAGCTTGGATATTCAAATGATTTGTTGTGCATGTTCAAGCATTTTTACATGCTTTATTCACACATATCATCTACATACGTTAGTTGATGCATTTACATATGTATGAGTCTTGTTAATGAGTTTTTGCACACTTGAAGAGTGTCAGATTGATGTTAAAAAAAGAGTTATCATCATACAATGATATGTTAGACTCAAGTAAAGGTTTCATAAACACTGTACTAAGGAATGGATATGGAAGTGGATCATTGTTATGTACATGCACTGTACATTCATGCGTGCATATCTGAGCACACACTACTTGGTGCATCTCTCTTTTATGTGCAGAGTTGGTGCAAGTCGTATTTGCTTGATCTGTTTAATTGACAATTTTATTTATTACCTTTAACCCAGTTGCACACCTTTATTATTGACTGTCTCTTAGTATACTTCTTTGTATTATATGTGTTATTGAGTTGCACAAGTTATATTAATTCAGTATCTTTTTGACTTAAAAACCTCGTCACTACTTCACTAAGGCTATTTAAGATACTAAATACATGGGGTTGGTTTTACTTATACTATATTTCTCCACCTTGCGTCTAGATTTTAGTGTTGAGATGCTTTGGATGACGAGGCTAACATTGGAGTTGTACTAAAAATCCAGATTCAAGCTACCACTTGTTCATGGTAGTTTAGGACTTAAAATTATGTTTATGTAAACTTCAAATGAATATTGTATTTATTCTCCGTATCTGATTTGTAAGTCTAAATCATAGTGGCTCATAACTTGTATTATCAATCCTTAGGATAGTTGCATTGATTTCAGTCATCTTATTTATTGTTTATTGATGATATTTTTCATTTGAGTTGTGTCATTTGTTGTTTGACTTACCTGACGGGTAGGGTTAGGTGCCATCACGACCTAGTGGAATTTTGTGTCGTGACATATTGGTATAAGAGCCCTAGGTTCATAGGTTCTATGAGTCATGAGTAATTGTCTAGTAGAGTCTTGTAGATCAGTATGATGGCGTCCATACTTATCTTCGAATGCCAATAGGGCATCTAGGAAACTTTTCTTCTTTCTTTCCTTATCGTGCGACCTTGTTTCATCTTGAAACCTAAATCTTCAGTTTTTTTCTCTTCGATTCGTATGCAATGTTGAATACTCGGTATCATTTGTGCATCAACGGCTTGTGATATTGCGGGTGGAATGTGAAGGGCTATGGATGCTTGATTATTATCTCGATGTGTTGTACAGTTTTGAGATATGGATGTGTTGGTGAATCTTTTAGTGGTTCATGTGTGGAATGAAGTGGATTCTTATATCTTGTTGACAAGTGTAGACTTGAGAATACTAATTGATTACTTAGTGGTTGTGACCATGGTAGGGTCATAGGAAGATGTCGATTTGAGTCTAGCATTTGGTTTATTTCCTGAGAGAAGGTTTGAGGTTGTGTTATTTGTATGGAGCCTGAATTTAGTGGAATGCATATACTACCATTTTGGAGCACTTGAGGAAGCTGACTTAACTGTCACAAGGGTGAGCATGCACCCGAAAGATGATTGGAATATGTTTTGACTAGTGCTATGTTATCTTTGAGGAGATTCAACTGGATAACATCACAAGGTCATGGCAATTTAAGAATGAAGGGTATTGTGGGTTATTAGATGATGTGTTTGTGGCTCCGATACAAGTGGGGGAGTCTACCATTGATGATCGGTCGATTGTGCATGTGTTGTTATAGTTCTTGGACTTGGATGCACTTGTGGATTGGATATGGTTTGAGAAGGGTGTCATCGAGGATGATGTCAGCAAGGAATTTACTGGATGCATGATGTATTACACTTTATGGATATATGGAGGTCAAGGAGTGGCTCAGGTTTGATATTCCTTTGTGGATGTAGTGTGCAGGAGGAAAGAATTTCTCGATTACTTCTTTGGAGTATTCATTTGTTAGATAAGCACTAGTTTTTCGGCACGTTTAGCTTTACATCCGGGGCTAGGCAAAGTGGATGTCTCTCGAGGAAGGTTCTAGTGGGTCTAAGTTCCAAAAGGTGGTACTTAAAGATTTGTTAGATTCCGTTGTGTGGCTAAAGCATTGAGACTTCCATTGCATGGTGGTTGTATTTCTACATCATTATTGATTCGATATTGCAATATTAGAGAGATAAAAGGAACAAATTCATATTCATTGAGGTCTCTTTGGGTGAGCATTTTGATTTGAGTTGCTTTTGGGTTTGGCAGCCTGCGAGGTCTGGTTGATTTAGAGAAATTTAGTTATGATGGCTTGGTTTTGTGCAGATGGGTTTCGAAGAGTTCACGATCATTTTGACCATGACTTGAGGCTGATGTCTTCTATGGGTGTGGGAAGTTTGTTGCGTGTCATGATTCTCTCTTGTGATTCAGAGTTAATAACATGGTTCTCGTATTTCCATATCATGGCATGAGCGATGGCATGAGTCATGAGGCATTGGGATTGTATAGACAAGGTTTTGGTTCAGTTTTAGAAGGTCAAGAGTTCTACACAACATAGGAGATTTTAGATGTTTAAGAGGAATCTAGCACTATCTTGTATCGCTTGAGAAGGGTGTCTGTTGTGGAAGGCGCATTGTGTATTGATTTGAGGATGCTTGACTAGTACTACAGATATAGCGCGGTTGGTAACCGTTGACGTTAAGACTTTGCTACTTGATGCAAAAGATTTGTGGAAGTATTTCACATAATGGGATTGTGCATGTGTGATGTGTCAGTCATTGAAGTGGGGGATTTATAGATCAAGTATGGAGATTCCTAAATTCTTAAGGCTTAGAGACTAGATGTTCTTAGAGGCAGACTATTTCTTTGGTTGTGGATTGTGAAAGTGTGTTGAAGGCTAGACAATTGATTGTATGTGTTATAGGTATGTCATTGTGGACCTCCGTAAGGCTATTGGCCTATTTCATAATAGTTTGAAACAGTTTGGAGGCTTATTAGTAGGCCCAATACGAATATGTATTCTACATCAGATTGGATTTGCTTACTTATGCACGGCATTTACTATGGGTGTCTCATTGGGCAGAATGGATGTTATTCATGCCCCGATCTATTTCACGTGTTTCTCTATTATGCTATTATGAGATACGAGTCCATGTACTGATCTCGTGTGCTTTGTTTCTCTCTTGTGGGATTGATTCATCGCGTTATGCTTCTATTGTTATATTTGTTGAAATCGTTAGATAGTTCTCTTATTCTATTCTCTTTCCATATTTGGTTTTATTCGAGTTATTGCTTTCTTGGCGCACAGATAGCGTCATATGAGGTTCTAGATGCCATTTGATGTGGCTTATCAGTCGAGCAGCTTGTACTGGGTAAGACAAGGTTATTGGATCATGAATTTGTGCAATCAGATTGGGATAAGGTATGTTTGGAAGATAATGTCATTAGTCAGCCAAGAACTTAGCAATGGTCCTTGTCGGGTGAGGGAACTCCATGACTTTTATATTTGATGGGTGGTTATGAGTTTCTACATGTCCCTTTCATCGTTAGCAGTGTTTTGAAAGTTGATATAAGGTATATTACCGGCACCATATTTGGTAATGAGCAGCTATTAGGGTCTGAAGTTAGTCCTTTGACTACATGAGTTATGTGGTACATCGCGTGATGCAGCTTGTCGGGATTCATATAGTTTATATATACAAGAATAGAAATCTTAGAGGGAGTTTTGGAAGTTGGAATTTGGTTCTAAGGATTGTGAGCTAAGGTTGAAGGAAGAATCTTTAGTCAGGATTGTGTTAATAGGGTTATAAGGATTGAGGCGACATGAGATCACCCATGGGTATATGTATGATTAGTTTATACAATGATTTGTCAACTTTGGAACGATTATTGAAATGTTCGAAGATGAACATATGTTTAACTAGGGGAGAATGTAACAACCTAGCTGGTTATTTTGAGATTTAGCATTCCGTTCAGTGGTTTGAGACTTTGAATAGCTTCATATGATGCATTATGACTTGCGTATATGGCTGGTTCTAATGTTCGAGTGGTTCGGGATTGATTTGGTAGAGTGATTCTCAACTTGAAAGCTTTATGTTGGAAGAGTTGACCAAGGTTTGACTTTTGAGTAAACGACCTCGAAACTGGGATTTGATGGTTTCAATTATGGTTGTCCAACGGGATGGGATGGGATAAAATTAACGGGACAGTACGGGACGGGATGACATTGTATCGGGACGGTGGTGGGACGGGACGAAATGGGACGGGATAAACGGGATGAAACGGTAGGCCCATCCCATCCCGCTAACAAATGGGGTGGGACGGGATGGGACGGTTTCACGGGGCCTTAAGTGGGCCATTTTTAAAAAATAATTATTATTATTTAAGCATTAAGTGTGGCAACGGCTAGATTTTTGACAATGACTAAGTTTTTAAAGTTTGCAACGGCTAGTTTGTTTTACTTATTTAATAAACTTAAAATTTAAAATGAAAATTAGAAAAATAAGTAAAGAATTATAAAATATTAAAACAAAAGACTTGTAATGAAATATTCTAGTAATTATAATAGAGTTATAATTTATTTAATATAATTTCAAGCCATTAAATAACTAAGTAAGAGTGTAAGACAATTCATCAAAAATTATTCAACGCTTAAAGCCTTTTAGTTTATTAATAAACTTTCAAATCTCATATACAAATATAATTCTTTTGAAGAACACCTAATCTACGCAGCCACCTTCTAGAAAGGGTTCTATTTGAACTAGGCCTCTTAGTAGCCAATTACAAATTATCATACTAATATTTGTATGCTCCTATATAGCTTAGTTGTAACTTATCTATAATTTCTCTCGGACATTGTTCTGGAATTGACAATGTTGATTGATGTTTCATGAGTTCCATGTTGTCATCGCTCCCAGTGCTAAGTATCTCATTGTATTCTTCTTCTTCCCTAGTGGTTAATTTTTCAAAACCAAGATTTCTTCTTTCTGAACTAATCCAATCTCTGAATAATACGAAAATCTCTAGGCTGTCCTCCGCTAATGAATGTCTATGATCTCCGATTTGAAATCTTGTCGCGCTAAAAGCACTCTCCGATTTGAAATATTTGTAAGCTCCAAGATTTTTTACTACCATTTTTAAATATGCCAAATACATTTTTAGGTGCCATAATTTAAATATGAAATTAAATTTAAAAAGATAACACAAAAATTAAACACACAAATGAAATACGAAAAAAGAACACGTAAAGTAAATACAAAAATTAAGCACTATAAAGATAAGCAAAAATTATATATTAAAATTAAGAGATGGAATGAGTGCACCGTTAATGGCCATTTGGAGGGGGCGCAAATATGGTCGTTTTTGTCCGTTGGGAATGGCTATATTTGCAATTGTGGCTGTTTGCCAACGACTATATTTCAAAAAAAAAAAAAAAAAAGCGGGACAGACAGGACAGACGGGATGGAACGGGACGGGACGGAACGGGACGGGACGGGATAAACGGGACAAAATGGTGGGCACGTCCCATCTCGTGTACCGTTAATCATGGGCCCATCTCGTTTAGAATTAAGTGGGTCGGGCTGGGATGGGATAGGGAACGGGACTGAGACGGGATGGCCCGTCCTATTGGACAGCCATAGTTTCAATAGGTTCGTCTGGTGATATTGGACTTCGATGTATGTTCAATTTGATTTTTGATGTTCCTAGTGGATTTTGACTCTATTCGTCGAAGGTTGGCAATTTGAAAAATTAAAGAGTTCATAGATTTTACCGGAGGTTGACTTTGATATTATCAAATTCCGTTTGGTGTTCTGGAACATTGGTTAGGTTCATTTGTTGATTAGAACTTGTGTGCAAAGTTTGGTTGTGATCCCGAATATCTAAGTGTGATTCGGACACGTTCGGGGAAATTGAAATGTTTGAAAGTTCAAGGAATGATTTGATCTTCGAATCCTAGTTTTGAGGTTATTTTTGGTGTTTCGATCATTTGGATAAGTTTGAATTAGGTATATGGACTTGTTGGTATGATTGGACTGAGCCCGGAGGAGCTCGGATGAGTTTCGGGGTGGTTTCAAACCATTTCTAGGCCATTTTCAGCTGTTTGTTTTTGGCTATAGGTACATCGCGATTGCATAGCTCTGGTACGCATTTGTGACAAGTAAAGTACAGTTTTGGTCTTGTGAATGGCGTTCGCAGAGGGGCTATTCGCGATCGCGTAAAAGAAATTTCTACTGTCACTGGGCTGATTTTGGGAGATTATATCTTGCAATTTATAAGGAATTCGGAGATGATCCAAAAATAAAGATTGTATCCCTTCTTGTCTAGTTTTCAGAAAATCAAAATGTTTGTTATTTGGAGCTTTGTACAGAAAGTTATGACCATTATGCTAGAGACTGTCAAGAAAGTGTTGAGCGAGTTTATTCAGGTTTGTTCATCACAATCGTAAAGTTTCTTGGCCGCAATCGTGAAGGGTAAAAATTATGCTGGACTATTATTGAGATGCGATTGCAAGATTGTTTGCTGTAATCACGAAGAAGGAGGCAAGGCAGGGATATTTAATGCATAATTTTGTGATTTTGAGCTCATTTTCACAAATTTTGAGGCTTGGAGAGCGGACCAAGGAAATTTTAGAGATGGATTTTACCTATATTTTTAGGGTAAGTAATTTTTACTTGATTTTGGGCATATATCATGAATCCACGTGGATTTTTATACCTAAAACATGAAATTTTGAAGGAAAATTTGGGGGTTTTGTCTACACATTAAGAGAGTATATTTTGGGGATTTGAGTACCGATTGGGACTCGATTTTGGAAACTAATTATACATTTGGACTCGACAGGTTATGAATCACCGAGATTTGGTATTGGTTTAAGATTTGGGGCACGCGGACGTGGGTTGACTTCTGGTGACCTTTTGGTATTCTTTAAAAAATCGAAGCTTTGTTGATTGGGATTGATTCCTATGGCATTGATTGACTTCCTTGGTGATGTTTGGTTATATTCGAGCCGGTTGGAGGTGATTTCTCAAGGAAAAGCGATTTTGGATAGTAAGTGTCTTACCTATATTTGGTTGAGGGAATTTCTCCTAATAATTGATATTGTTTTCTACATGCGAGGGTGATGTATATATGAGGTTACGAGCATATATGCACGTGCCATGGGTATTCATGCTCGGGGTAGATTCTAGAATACTTTATGCCGTGTTTGTTGTGTGTCCTACTTGTTCTATATTTTACTCAATTGACTGGCTATGTGAGCACAACAAACCATGGTAGAGTTAATGCTGAAGCTAATAGTGCCTTACTTTGTGCATGATGAACTATTCTTGAGATCATTATTATACTTGCTTTGGACGTAGTAACACGAATATTATGAATACACACCCGCAATTGTTATTCTTGTGTTATGCCTTAAATTGATGTATGAATACTTGAGTTTTCTTACCCATGTTAAAGACTATGAAATGACTTTTGATTCTTATATGAGCTTGATGATTATTTTGATGACGTAATACATGTTGGATCCATGGTCATACGTACATATAGGCATACATCCTACCCAAGGATCATCCCTTATATACTTGCACACCCATGCATGGTTAATTCTTAGTACATGTACATTTTATATGCTTATCTCTTATTTATATGCATACATTCCTACATGGTTCTCGGATAGGGGTTGAGGTTAAGGCACGAGGTCTCTATTGTGCGGATATTGTGATATTGTTATTGATTTGGCACGAGGCATTTTCGGTGCAATTATGGTGCTATTGATATTATGTAGCACGACGTATCTGCTATGCGGTGCACGAGGCTTCAACCGTGCATCGTGTGGATATGGATCCATCCCTCTAGGGTTGGGCTCTCATGTTTCTCTCTTGGTGGCATGCACGTAGTTTGTGAAAATTGAGCCGAGTGATTTGGAAATGGAACAAAGCCTTTGCCATGTAGTTGTGGTAATATTGTTTACTTTTACGGCACGAGTTTGATCCATTCTCCTAGAGTCGCCCTCTTATGTTTCTCTCTTGATGGCGTACACGAAGGTTGTTAGAAACCGATGGGTTTCTAGTTAATTGTGATGAGGGATCCTATGTGATGAGTTATTGAGCATAAAGGTGGAAGCTTGGCCATTCAAGTAATCCTTTGTGCATGTCATGCATTTTTACATGCTTTATTCATGCATATCAGCTACATATGCTAGTTGAAGCATTTTACATATATATGAGACTTATTAATGAGTTGTTGGAACTTAGAGAGAATTGATGTAAAATGAGAGTGATCATCATACATTGATATGTCAGACTCACATAAAGGTTTCATAAACACGATACTCAAAAATGGATATGGAAGTGTATCATTGTTATGTACAGACACTTTACATTCATGTATGAGTATGTGAGCACAAACTACATGGTCCATCTCTCTTTTATTTGTGGCATTTGTGCAAGTAATATTTGCTTGATCTATTTAATTGACAAAGCTTGTTTATTACCTTTGCCGCAGTTGCGCACCTTTGTTATTAATATCCATTATTCTTTGACTATCTTTTTGGATACTTTGTATTATATGTGTTATTGAGCGGCACGGATTATATTAAGTGAGTATCTTTTTGACTTAAAACCTTCGTCACTACTTCACTGAGGTTAGTCAAGATACTTACTGTGTACATGGGGCCTGTTGTACTCATACTACATTTCTGCACCTTACGTGTAGGTCTTGGAGTTGAGCTATTGTGGATGACGAGGCTAGCATTGGAGTTGTACAATAAATCTAGATTCAAGCTGCCACTTGTTCATGGTAGTTTAGGAATTAAAATTCTATTTATGTAAACTTCAAACATATGTTGCATTTATTCTTCATACGAGCTTTGTAAACCTAGATCTTAGTGGCTCATCACTTGTACTACCTATTCTTGGGATAGTTGTATGGATTTCAGTCATCTTATTTATTTTTTATTGATTATTTTTTTCATTCGGGTTGTGTCATTTATTGTTTGCTTACCTGATGGGTTGGGTTAGGTGCCATCACGACCTAGTGGGATTTTAGGTCATGACGGATGGAGTCTACCATCAATGATGGGGTCATTTAGGCAGTGTTGGTGTAGTTCCTGGACTTGGATGCACTTGTGGATTGGATATAATTAGAGAAGGGTGTCATAGAAGATGATTTGAGAAAGGAATTTACTGGATGCATGATGTATTACACCATATATATATATAGGTTGAGGAGTGGCTCATGTTTGATATTTCTTTGTGGATGTAGTGTGCAGGAGGAAGGAATTTCTCGGTTACTTCTTTGAAGTATTCATGTGCTAGCAAAGCACTAGTTGTTCAGCACGTTTGTCTATACATTCGAGGCAAGGCGGAGTGGGTGACTCTCGAGGAAGGTTCTTATAGGTTTAAGTTCCAAAAGGGTGGTGCTTGAGGATTTGTTGGATTTAGTTGTGTGGCAAAAGATTTGAGACTTGCATTGGATGTTGCCGAGATTGGCAAAATTTCTATAGCATTATAGATTCTACATTGCAGTATTAGAGAGATCAAAGGAACAACTTCAAATTCATTGAAGGTATCTTTGAGCGAGCATTTCAGTTTGAGCTACTTCTGGGTTTGGCGACCTGCGAGGTTTTATTGATTTAGAGGGAGGGATTCATCTCTGATGGCTTGGTTTTGTGCATATGGGTTTCGAAGAGTTCACGATCGTTTTAACCATGACTTGAGGATAATATCTTCTATGGGTTTGGGAAGTTTATTGTGTTTCATGATTCTCTCTTGAATTGAGTTAAGTAGAACATTTTTGGTCGATAGAGTGTGTATGAGGAGGACTATTCTACTTGTGATTCAGAGTTGATAGCGGGGTTCTCATATTTTCGAATCATGGCATGATTGATTCAATGAGTCATGAGGCATTGGGATTATATGGTCAAGGTCGCAGTTCAGTTTCATAAAGAAGGTCATGAGTTTTAGATAGCATTGAAGATTTTAGAGACTTAAGATGATGTTAGCACTATCTTGTATCACCTAAAAGGGTGTGTGTGTTATGGAAGGCGCATTACGTATTGATTTGCAGATGCTTGACTAGTACTACAGAAATTGTATGGTTGGTAACCGTTGATGTTTCAGATTTTGCTACTTGATGCGGAAGATTGATGGAAGTATTTCACATGATGGGATTGTGTATGCATTATGTGTATATCATTTAAGTGGGGCTGTTAGACTAGACAGTTGATTGTATGTGTTATAGGTAGGTCACTGTGGACCTCTAGAATACATCATACCCCGATCTATTTCATGTGTTTCTCTTTTATGCTATAATGGGTTGTGAGGTCACTTGATAATTGACAAGCATATAGTGGTCATGTTAAGGCCTTGTGGTAATATATGAGCGAGATGGCTCATGAGATGTTGATTTGCTTATCGCATCATAGTTGTGCATGCTTTTTCGTAGCGTATTATACTATCTGTCTCCCCATGGTTAGGTGTATGCACTTTGCATGGTTGATGTTGATACATGTATATTTGGTGAGTATGAAAATTATGGCTCAATGAGTATTTCCATGTGGATTAATATGTTTGGATCGGGTTGCATGCATCAATGATGTTATATTGGATCGGATTGCACGCCGCAATGGTATGATATGGGATTGGGTTGCACGTTGCAACGATGCTATGATAGGAGACGACTCCCTGTGCTTATCTCGTGTGTTTTGTTTCCCCCTCGTGGGATGGATTCATCGCGTTATGCTTCTGTTGTTATATCTGTTGAACTTGTTGGATAGTTCTCTTATTTGTAGTCTTTCCATCTTTGGTTATATTCGAGCTATTGCTTGTTTTCCGCACGGTTTGCGTCATATGAGTATGAGGTTCTAGATGGCAATTGATGTGGACTGTTGGTCGAGAAGCTTGTACTGGGTGAGACGAGGTTGTTGGATCTTAAATTTGCCCAATTGGATTGGGATAAGGTATGTTTGGAAGAATAGTATCATTACTCAGCTCAAAATTTGGCAATGGTCCTTGTCAGCAAGAGAACTCCATGACTTATTAATTTGATGGGTGGTTATGAGTTTCTGCATGTCACTTTCATCGTTAGAAGTGTTGTGAAAGTTTGGAACAAGGTTTTATTTGAGATAAGGTATATTACCGGTATTGGGTTCGGTAATGAGCAGTTATTGCAGTCTGAAGTTATTTCTATGAGTAAATGAGTTATGTGTTACATCATGTGGTTATTTCTTGAGAGTATTTATGGTTTGATGAAGCTTGTGGGGATTGATATAGTGTATATATCCAAGAACTGCATCTTAAATGGAGTTTCGAAAGTTGGTGTAAGGACCCGGCCAGTTATTTTGAGTATTTTAGCCCCGATCCCCTAATTTATGCTTCCTCTATGTTATATTGTGGTTATGTGACTCGTCGGGGTGTTTGGTTTTGGTTTCGGGTGAGTTTCGGAGTGAAATGGGACACATAGTCCCTAAGTTGGAAGTTATAGTCGTAGGATTTGGCCGTAGTTTGACTTGTGTAAAGATGACTTTGAAATGGAGTTTTGATGATTTCAATAGCTTCGTAGGGTGATTTTGACTTAGGAGCGTGTCCGGATGTTGTTTTGGAGGTCCGTAGGTCGTTTCGGAGTAAATTGGCGAAAGCTGGAAAATTTCCAACTTGTGGTGTCATCGCACCTGTGGAGGAAATGACCACAGGTGCGTACTTGCGTGTGCGTGTGGGGGAGCGCAGAAGCGGTGAAGGCAGCACAGGTCTGGGCTCGCAGGTGCGGAAACAGTTCCGCAGAAGCAGCTTCGCTTTGTGATGGAGAGGATCGCGGATGCGTCCATAAGCGCAGGTGCGACGCATGAGCCGCAAGTGCGCATGCGCGGGTGCGTGCCTTTTTCCGCAGAAGCAGATTCTTTGGGCTTAAGTGTAGTCCGCAACTGCGATGGTTATTCTGCAGGTGCGGAGCCGCAAATTCGGCAGTGTGGTCTCATGTGCGATGTAACTGGGCCGAAAAGGGGATTTTTCGAGGGTTTTGTTTCATTTTGATTTGGGGATTTTGAGAGCTCAGTTTGAGGCAAAATTTGAGGGATTTTTAGAGGAATTGTTGGGGTAAGGATTCATGACTCGTTTTTGATTAATTCCCATGAATCTACTGTTAATTACATCTTTTAATTAGTGTTTTAGAGTTTAAAATTGGGAAAACATTGTAGAAGTTCTTAGACTAAATTTTTGAGTTTTGAAAGGCGAAAAGAGGTCGGATTTGAATAATTCATGTATGGTTAGACTCGATATCGAATGAATGTTCGGATGTTTATAATTTTGGTCGGGTTCCGAGACGCGGGCCTGGGGCGATTTTTCAATTCCTGCTAAGATCATAATTTCATTATTTAAAATAGTTTCCTTTAGTTATATTTATAGTATGAAATTGTTTTGGCTAGATTCGAGACGTTCAGAGTTGGAAAATTGAGGGAAAGGCCTTCTAGTTGATTGATTTAGCGTAGTTTGAGGTAAGTAACTTGTCTAACCTTGTGTGGTAGAAATTTCCCTTAGGATTTGGTATGTTGTGATAATTGTGATATGTGGAGGACGTGTATGCAAGGTGACGAGTGCGTACACTGGCTAAATGTTGAAATTCAAGTTTTAGCTACGTAGTTTCCTTTTCATGCCTTATTTGAGTTACTTTAGTAGGTTATAGTCATCATGTTTAGCCTAACTTCACATGTCTACTTGTCTTATCTCTTATTTGCAGTTTGTACTAAATGTTTAGTTGAATTACTTGCTTCTTCTTGATTCTGTATTCATTATTTAACTGTGGAATTCTTTACATGAAATTGCTATCCTTGAAATATCTTGTTGTTGAGTTTGGTGTTGAGTTGCAAAGGTCGTGGTTTCTATTGAGGCAAGGTATAAGTTGTGAAATGCCATTTTAGTTAGTTGTTATGTTTGGCATTCGTGTTATTGTTGAGGTGATTGATTGGTTGTTTGCATGAGGTTTCTGGCATGCTGTTGTTATTGTTTGCACGAGGTTTGTATCGTGTTGTTGTTGTTATTTGCACCAGGTTTCTGTCTTGTCGTTGTTATTATTGACACGCATGCGGTGGTATAAGGTCTCATGTGGTGAGATAAGGTGGGTTTGATACACGTGGTTAGTAGGGAAACTACTAGAAGCTATGCGGTGTGATAAGGTGGGCTAAAATGCGGGGTGCTATTTCGGGAAAAATAATTTTTAAAACTGAATGTAAAGGCCCATGTGGTGATATAAGGAAAGATTGTGAGTTACTTTTATGATTTGGGACTGCTAGGCGGTACCTCGGGAGTGCCCATGTTGATCTTTTCTCTATTTGTTGTATTTGTTTGGTTATTATTTCCTTAACATGTAAAATCCTTGTCTTCCTTTCGTGTTGTATTGATCGCCTTGACTTTTCGTAAATTCTTTATTGTTTTAATTCCTTTGCCATTATCATTGTCACGCCCCGAAATCGGGGAGCGCGACCGGCGCTCAACCAAGTGAACCCAGCCGAGCAAGCCTATTAGATTTTCTTCTACCCAAACTCATCCATGAATAAAGAGGAGATGTACTCCATTAATCAAACATTGAAAAGATTTCATTAACAACTCCCATTTCATTTCCATTAGCAGCTTCATTCATAATTTTTAAAATATTACAAGTTTATAAATATAATGAAAAACATGTTTGCCAAATACCAACATTTCTAGTTCAATTCTCAACATCGTCTACCACCCACAACCTGTCTACGGAACCTCTAAGTACAACAAAAGTGAAGAATGGAAGTGCTGGCGACAAGGCCCCGGCTATACCTCATAGTACAAAATACAACGTCAGATGACATAAAGCTCGGAATAGAGTAGGGCTCACCAAAACCTGCTGAATAGAAAGTGACTGCTAATGAGGACCAAAGTTGCCCCGCTAATGAACCACCTGCATCCATTGAAGATGCAGCGCCCCCGGCAAAAGGGACGTTAGTACATATGGAATAGTACTAGTATGTAAAGCTAACTGTCCTCCTTCAAAATAGAATGCCAACATAAAAGGGAAAACCATCGAAACAATAATCAACAATCAATGATATCTAATTTCCAAGTTAAAACATAATAATTTCCAAAATACGAAGATAATATTATTTTTGGTTGTGAGATCTTTAGCACCGATATACAAATGTTCATAATATCACTGTTAACAATACCAATGTTCACAATACCAAAACCATTGTACTTTTAGCACGGAGTTAGATCACGACCAGATCGGCTAGGCCATTTCATCCGAGACATCAACCACAATCACAATTTCAATTACAATTTCCAGCACAATCACCACCATGTGTGCGACATGGTGTCCGATCACGACCCGATCGGCTAGGCCATCTCACCACAATACCGTGTGGATCGACATCATCCTTTTCTATCAATCATCTCATTTCATACTTTTTCACATCTTTTCATTTCATTGGGACTAGAGGCCACAATTATAAAATCATTATTGACACGTCGGCCGTATTTAATATTTCATGCTCACCTTCTTCACTTTCAGAAATCATCATCATCCACAACAAGGCATTTCAAATCAATATTTTTAGTACACATGTGAGCAATTAAGAGTCTTAAGCACATAGAGGTTTTTCACAAAATTTGGCATAATAGCCTTCGTTTGAACTTGACTTGAAGTCGCAACATTATTAATGCACAGCCCATACTTTGAACATATTCTCAAATGATAACATAACATGATAAAAGCATTTTGGGATACATATTGAACATATATCTTTCAACACAAGCTTATTCGGAATAGCCACTTTCATAATGAACAATTCGGGACTAACATAAATTACATGAATACCGTGGAATGCAATTCTAGGAGAAGAGTTTAGCCAACATACCTCAATGGAGCTTCCTTAAACTCTAAAATGTTCTGGAATTCCTAGCAACTTCAATCTATTTCAGAAATATAATAAATTGAACCAAAATTAGGAGGATGATCATGGTTCTAGCTCATTTGAGTATTTATCAAACACTAGGTGTGCATTAAGGTTTCAAGGTCCTCCTATGGTGGATTCCATGATCCCAAACCCATTATATATCATTCTTATCTCAACAATCCTCTTACACCCTTTGATAACACATGCATGCAAGATGGACAGTTTCCATGCCCAAAATTATCTTGCTAATTACCCAATTCTAGATAAAATTCGAGATTGAGGGTTAGGGTGTAGAATCTTACCTTTAGGATGAAGACCCTGTGGGTTTTCCTTGTTAATCTTTCAAGATTTGAGCAAGAATTAATGAATAAATTGTTCAAGAACACTTTCCCACTCTAGGGCACTCTCTCACTCTAAAAACATCAGGTTTTAGCTCAAGCAATGGTCCATTGCATCTATTTAAAGAAGTAGGGTCGGGTTATAAAAACTCAAAAATGATATGCGGTCCGCATATCGGCCGCACAATTTGGTGTCCAAAACAATTGCCGCCTGCTTGGGTATGCGGTAGTTATGCGGCCCGCAGACCTGTTCTGCGGCTGCATAATGCACCGCAGACCTTCCTCGAAGCTGCCCCGCCTCTGATTCACTCTGCGACCATTATACGGTCCGCAGAGTTATTTTGCAACCGCATAGTGGGCCGTAGAAATGAATTTTTCTGGCAAAAATTTTCCTTTACTCCCCAGTGCATTGTTCAACCCAAAAAGTCCGAGTCTAAAATCCTCAAACACGTGATCCTAGTTCGGCACCACGAAAACTTAAATTCCTTTACAAAATTTTTACGGGGCCTTACAATCATTATATTATTATGTCTTCTGTCTTATTTCTTATTATCTCCAGTAAGGCCTTGACCTAACCTCATCACAACTCTATCGAGGTTAGGCTTGGCACTTACTGGGTACTGTTGTAGTGTACTCATACTACGCTTATGCACATGTTTTTGCATAGATCCAGGAACATCCTATCAGCCCCAGTATTAGCGCGCTGAGTTGCTTTCTTTTAGATACTTCAACGTATACCTGCCCACGTTTGCAGGCCTCGGAATCCCCTTCTACCTTTTCCTTCCTTATTTCTTTACTTTTTAATAGACAATGATGTATAGGATTATTCGGTACTGTATCTAGAGCTTGTGACTTAGTAGGTTTTGGGATTGTACGTATTGAGTTTTAGTAGATTCTATTTATGAAATTGTTGGGATGTTCAAGTTTTAATCTCTTAGTTAATATTTCTGCATATTGTTAGGCTTACCTAGTCTTAGAGATTAGGTGCCGTCACGATATCCTACGGAGGGAATTTGGGGTCGTGACAGTTAGAATTTGGTTCTAAGGAATGTGAGCTAAGGTTGAAGGAAGAATCTTCAGTCATGATTGTGTTAGTGGACTTACAAGGATTAAGGCAACGTGAGATCACTTATGGGTATATGTATGATGAATTTATACAATGATTTGGCAGTTTTGGAATGACTCTTGGCACATTCGAGGATGAACATATAGTTAAGTGGGGGAGAATGTAATGACTCGACCGGTCGTTTTGAGCTTTAGCATTCTATTCGACGGTTTGAGATTTTTAGTATCTTCATATGATGCATTTTGCCTTGCGTATATGATTGGTTTTGATGTTCGAGATATTCAGGATTAATTTGGTAGAGTGATTCTCAACTTGAAACCTTTAAGCTGGAAGAGTTGATCAAGGTTTGACTTTTGAGTAAACGACCCCGGAATAGGGATTTAATGGTTTCAATAGGTTTGTATGGTGGTTTTGGAATTGGATGTATGTTCAGATTTGATTTTGGATATTCCCAGTGGATTTTGACTTTATTCGTAGAAAGATAGCAATTTGAAGAATTGGAGAGTTCATAGGTTTGACCGGAGGTTGAGTTTGATATTATCGGATTTCGTTTAGTGTTTCAGAACCTTGGGTAGGTTCATTTAGTTGATTGGAACTTTCGTGCAAAGTTTGGTTGTGATCTAGAATACCTAAGTGTGATTTGAACGCGTACAGCGAAATTAAAATGTTTGAAAGTTTATAGAATGATTTGATCTTTGATTCTTGGCTTTGAGGTTATTTGTGGTGTTTCTAGCCTTTGTATAAGTTTGAATTAGGTATATGGAAGTGTTGGTATGATTGGACTGGGTCCGGAGGCACTTGGGTGAATTTCGGGGTGGTTTCGGACCATTTCTTGGCCCTTTTCAACTGTTGGTTTCTTGCAACATAAGTATACATCATGATCGTGGAACTTTGAGCCACGTTCCTGATGAGTAAAGTGCAATTTTGGTCTTGTGAATCATGTTCACCGAGGGATTGTTCGCGAGTGCGTAAAAACAATTGTTGTGACTAGGCTAATTTCAAGAGCTTATATCTTGCAATCTATAAGGAATTTGGAGTTTCCCTTTGTGACTAGTGTTTAGCGTCTGTCATTTGACACGTTGTACAGAAAGTTATGACCATTACACTAAAGACTATCATGAAAGAGTTGAGCAAGTTTATTCAGGTTTGTTCATCGCAATCGCAAAGCTTCTTGGCCACGATCGTGCAGGGTAAAATCATGCTGGACATTTTTTGAATCGCGATAGCGAGGTTGGTGACCGCGATTGCGAAGAAGGAGGCCTGGCAGGAGTATTTAATGCCTATTTTGGGATTTTAAGGACATTTTCACAAATTTTGAGGCTTGGAGAGCGAATTAAGGCAATTTTGAGATGGATTTCACACTTTCATGAATCTCCTTAAGTCTCAATATGCCACCATCTTACATTATCATAATAAAAATACCGCACAAAATATATATAAATGTGCCACAACTCATCCCAAACCCGTGTTGCACAAAGATACCAACAACATGTGAGATAACATATAAAAATGCACAAAGACAGATATATAACACGCGGATATAGCATCATGACTAAAAAATATGACTAAGGCTAAGGAAAATAACTTAACATAGCAGAAATAGCCCTATCATATCTAACAAAGATAAGCAAATAGCATGGATATTATTTTTAGCGTGAATAATAGCTCGCGTAGTCATACAAGTGGAGAAACTACGGCATCAAAGAGGCATAATAGCATAATAAGGCATATAATATCCTAAGGTCTATGGGGATCATGAACAACCTTGGTGCACGCATAAACGCTTGTCACCTCACATATCCATCACCTCCAACATATAACAAGCATCATAGCATACGAGGAAATACCTTCAATCTAAGCCTAGGAAAGATACATACCTTATCTAGGCTAGTCGTCAACCTCAAATCGCGTCAAAAATCTCTGTTTAGCCTTCCAATCACGCAATTCCAAGCCAGTCATCAACCAAGGAAGTCAATCAATGCCATAGGAAGTGATCTCAAACCATAAAATCTTCGATCGATGAAGAATTACCAAAAAGTTAACAAAGGTCAACCCGGACCCGCATTCGCGAAATCCGAAATCAATACCAAAATCCGATGACCCATAACTGGCCGATTCCAAATGCCAAAAGTGAGTCCAAATTGGTACTCGAATCCCCAAAATACACTCTCTTAAGTTGTAAACAAAAACCCAAATTTCACTATTCAATCCCTTGTTTTGATGTTAAATCTAGTGATGCATTCATGTAAAACCCATAGATATGGGTTAGAATCATTTACCCCAAGCTTGTAGATGAAGATTTAGGTTTAAACCCTCTAAAACCGAGCTCTCAAGTCTCTAAAGTGGTGGAGAATAAAATGAAAATCCAAAATCTTATTTATATAAAAAATATAATCTCACAACTCCAAGTTTTGTGGTCACAATCCAGCAGTGACTGCACTTCCAGCCTTAAGTAAAATGATTATAAATCTTTGTACAAATGTTTAAATGACGAACTAAATTTTTTGGAAACTAGACTCAAAGGGCTACAACTTTTATTTTTGGATAATCCCCAAATTCCTCATAGATTGGGAGATATAAGCTTCCGAAGTCAAACCAACAAACCTGCAGATTTCCTATTGCGGTCCGCACTGAGCTTTGGCCATTGCCTCCGCACTCTAGGGTTTGTGGTTGCACTTAAGGCTTTGCCTTAGAACTCCAAAAGTGCCCTCAGCACTCAAAAAAGTGCCCTCCATGCTTCTAGAGCTTCAGAACATCATCCAAATGTCGAAATGCCCAAACTTGTTCAAAACTCACATGAACCTCTCGGGACCCCGTCCTATCATGCTAACAAGTCCATAAATATTATCCAAACCTATCCAAGGTCTCAAAATACATACGGAAACATCAAATCTAAGATTCAGAGAGCAAATCACATGTTGAACTATCTTAAGTTCATAAACTTTTATCCTTCCCACCAAGCGTCCGAATCATACCTAGACACCTCAGAATACCACCAAACTGTACACACAAGTTCCAATAAACTAAATGAACCTATAAAAAGGTCTGTACCACAAATAGGAACCTAATAACATCAAAGTCAACTCCCGATCAAACCTATAAAATATCTAAACTTTTAAATTGTTAACTTTCGGTAAATAGAAAACCTTCTAAGAACCTCCAAATCCAAATACGAACATACTCCCAAGTCCAAAATCACCATATAAACCTATTGGAACCATGAAATCATCAATTCGAGGTTATTTACTTAAAAGTCAAACCTTGGCCAACTCTTCCAACTTTATTCTTACAAATTGAGAGTTACTCTTCCAAATATATCCTGAACTTCTCGAAAATAAAAAATAACCATACACACAAGTCGTAATGCATCATATGAATCTACTCAAAGTATAAAACCACTGAACGGAAATGCTAAAGCCCAAAAGACCGGTCGGGTCGTTACAATTTTCTAATTTAAGGCAACAAAGACAATCACCAAAAGATGTATCTACCACTTAGTACGAGTTACAAATACCAATGTTGAGGTAAGAAATCTCCAATATGTGCCAACTATCAATGAGTATCTAGAGGTTTTTCCTGATGATCTACCCGGAATCCCATTCGATAGAGCGATTGATTTTGGCATCGATGTCTTACCAGATGCTCAACCTATATCAATTGCACTATATATGATGGCCTAAGTGGACTTGAAGGAACTGACAAAATAGTTGAAGGATCTATTAGAGAAGAATTTTATAAGACTGAGTGTGTCACCATGGGGTGCATCAGTCCTATTTGTCATAAAGAAATATGGTTCATTGAGGATGTGTATAGATTATCATCAACTCAATAGTGTCACAATCAAGAACAAGTACCCGTTGTTATGGATCAATGATTTTCTTGACCATTGTGCCAAATACTTCTTCAAGATTGATTTGAGATCATGATATCATCAATTGAAGATAAGAGAAAACGATATTTCTAAGATGACTTTTTGGACTTGATATAGACAATTCAAGTTCATAGTAATGTCTTTCGAGTTAATTAATAGATGCCCCAGCAGCATTCATAGATCTGATGAACTAGATTTTCAAGACTTTCTTAGACATGTTCATAATAGTGTTCATTGACGACATCCTCGTGTATTCTCAAAGTTAGGAAGATCCTGCCAATCATCTCTAAGAGGTCTTCCATACGCTCTGAGGAAATGAGTTATAAGCAAATTTTTCAAAGTGTGAATTTTTGCCCAAATATATAGCTTTCTTGGGTCCGGTCTCAAGCGAAGGAATCAAGATTGACCTCACAAGATAGAAACAGTAAAGAACTGGCCATGTCCCATGATGCCAACAGAGATTCTGAGTTTCTTGGGTTTGACTGGTTACTACCGAAGGTTTGTGGATGTGTTTTAAGGATGCTAAATTTTAATAGTCGAGTGCTTGTGAGAAAGGTTTTCAAGAATTAAAGTCAAGGTTGACCCCGACACCAGTGTTGACCATACCAGTCGGTTTGAAGGGGGTTACTAGTCTATTGCGATACTTCCGGGATTGGTCTCAGATGTGTTCTTATGCAATATAGAAAGGTGGTTGCTTATGATTTGAGACAACTTAAGAACCACAAAAAACATTATCTGACTCACAGTTTAGAGTTGGCAGTTGTGGTGTTTGCATTGAAGATATAGAATCATTATTTGTATTGCGTGCATGTTGATATATTCATGAATCAAAAGAGTCTTCAGTGCATCTTCAAAAAATGGGAGTTGAACTTGAGGCAGAGGAGGTAGCTCGAGCTATTGAAGGATTATGATATTGCCATCCTTTATCACTACGAGAAGGCGAATACTGACGCTCTTTATCGGAGATCTATGAGAAGTCTGGCTTACATGAAGGAACACAAGAGACCCATGGAAAGGGAATTTTAGTAGTTAGTGAGTGTAGGAGTCTAACTGGTAGATTCTTGGAATGGTAATGTTGTCGTGCAGAATAGGATCAAATCATCTCTAGTGATAGAAGTAAAGAAGAAGTAGTGTGATGACCCCTACCTGGTTAAATTCAAGGAAGGGATTCATAAGAACAAGACAATGACATTTGTACTCAAAGTGAATGATAGTACCAAGTCCGGTTGCGTGTTCTTGATATTAGCGAGCTAAGCGAAAGAATCATGGAAATTCGAGATACTCTATATATTCGGGTTCTACAAATATGTAATAACATGACCGGTCGTTTTGAGCTTTAAAGTTCCATTCAGTAGTTCGAGGTCTTGAGTGGCTTCCTATTGTGTATTATGACTTGCGTGCATGCTCGGATTTAATTTTAGGATGATTCAGAATGAATTCGGATGAGTGGTTCTCACTTAAGAAGCTTAAGTTGAAAATGTTAATTGAGGTTTGACTTTTTGTGAAAATGACCCCGGAATGGTGTTTTGATGGCTCTGATAGGTTTGTGACGTGATTTTGGACTTGGGCGTATGCTAGGAATCAAATTCAGAGGTCCATGGGTTGATTTGTTTTGTTTTGCCGAAAGTTGGCAATTTGAAGGCTTAGAATTTTGATAAGTTTGACCGTAGGCTGACTTCATAGATATCGTGTTTGGATTTCTATTTCAAGACATGGAATAAGTCTATTTTGTCATTTGAAACTTGTCCGCAAAGTTTGGCATCATTCTGAGTTGATTTGATAAAAATCGGATGCGCGGTTGTGTTTTTAGAAGTTCTTGAGTTTCATGTTGAATACATGTGTTTTGAGGTCTGATTCATGATTTCGGATGTTATTTTGATGATTTGATCATGCGAGCTAGTTCGTGCTATGTTTTTAGACTTGTATTGATGTTTGGTTTGGAGCCCCGAGGGCTCGGGTGAGTTTCGGATGCATTTTGGAATGTTCAGGAGAGTTTGGAAATTGTTGGTGTGATCAGAAGCCTCAGGTCTTGCTTTTGCGAGTTTTAGATTGCAATTACGATGTTAGCAGTAGTCTGCTAGGTTCACATTTACGAACCCAGTGTTCGCATTTATGATGGGGCGCCTGGGGGAGCTGGTTCGCATATACGATCTTCTTAGTCGCATTTGCACTGTGTCCATGTTCGCATTTGCGAACAAATTATCGCATTTGAGATGACAGCATGGATGTGAGTTTCTTCGCATTTGCGATGGATTTCTCGCATTTTCGGGGATCTCAATTGCGAACCCCAGGTTGCATTTGCGATGGATTTCTCGCATTTTCGGGGATCTCAATTGCCAACCCTAGGTTGCATTTGCGATACCTACGACTGGACAAAAAGCTGAGGGTCGGGATGTTTAGTCTCATTTTCATATTTTGGAACCCTAGATTCGATAGGAGGCAATTTTGAAGAGTGATTTTCATCTACAAACTTTGGGTAAGTGATTATAATCTATTTATAATCATATTCCATCAATATATCTTAGAGTTTAACATCAAAATCACGTGAATCAAAGTGAACATTTAGGAAACTTTGTCTAGTTTTTGAAAAATAAGAATTTGAGTTTTGAGAGTCGATTTGGACTCGGATTTTTGAAACTAATCACATATATGAACCTATGGGGTCATGGTTAGTCGAAATCTACCATGGACCCGGGTTTTGACCGGGCGAGCCTAGGGTTGACTTTTGTTGACTTTTGAGCAATTGTATAAAGATTATAGCTTTAATTATTAGAATTGATTTCTCTTGCATTATTTGATGTTATTGTGTCGATTTTGGTTAGATTTGAGCCGGGCGGAGGTGAATTGTAAAGGAAAAGCTATTTTAGAGTATTGATTGAGGGCTTTTGAGGTAAGTATCTTGCCTAACGTTGTGGGGAGGAATTACCCCATAGGGATTGGTTGTTGTACTATTTGAACTACCTGAAAGATGTGTACACGAGGAGACGAGTGTGTGCATGGCTTATATGGGGAAATTTGACCGGTTTAGACTCTTAGGTTCTTACGTACATTAAAATGAAGCTCTCTTATTATGTTAAAACCTCCATTATCAAATTTGCCCTTACGTGTCTTATTTGAAGTTGATCGATTCACGTTCTACCCTTGTTGCCAAATATACTCTTATATGCCTAAAATGAAGTTGTGGCCTCTTTTATTGCCATGTTATCTCTTCCGTAATTGATTATCCTTAATTGAAGTTATTGTTATCTCTTCCATTGTTGACTTATCCTCATTTTGAAGTCATTGCTACATGTTATCTCTCTTATTGTTGAGTTGTTCTTAATTGGAATCATTGTTACATGTTATCTCTCTTATCGTGGAGTTGTACTTATTTGGAATCATCGTTACATGTTATTTGTTTTATCGTTGGGGTCACTCTTATTTGGAATCAATGTTATATATCATCTCTCCTATTGTTGAGTTACTCTTATTTGATATCGTTGTTACACACTATCTCTCTCATTGTTGAGTTAGTCTTATTGAAACCATTATCACTTGTCACATCTTTCATTGCGAGCTCGTTCTTCCGTTTCCTTATGTTTTGTAATTCTTGTGTTGATTTACTTGTCGTACTCATGTTAATATTGTTGTTGCACTCAGTGTTGCTAAGACGATGGCTATGTGTGGTTGTGTTATTGAAATTATTTTAAGGAAATGTTGTGGCATATGGGCACATATGGTGCGAGTTGTTATATTGTGTTTTTATGTCTTTGGCACACGTGATATTGTTTAAGAGGAATGTCGTGGTGTAAGCATGTGAGTTGTCCATGCTAATGTTATTGATAATTGCACATACGGCGTGACAAGGCGGGTTGTATATATATGTGGGTTTGCGTATGGGGCGAGACAAGGCGGAAATATTATTATGCGCATGGGGCGAGACAAGATGGGCATTTATTTTATTATTGTGCACGCGGCGAGACAAGGGGGATATGTCGGGGATGATTTGTGATGACTTGTGATGGCCTGGGGGCATTGTTATTGATGATATTTGTGTAGGGGTGTGCCTACTTTATGTGAGTTATGCATTTTATGTTTTGTTGTGTTGTTTCCTGTGCCATTCATTTTCTATGCTCTTACTTGTTGACTCGAGGTGATAGAACACTTGCACAAACATACACGTAATTAATCACTTATATCGGTTTAAGAAGATGAATCCTGATGTTTATTGATCATTTACATGCATTCTCGTTTACTTTCCTTTTGTGTGAGAATTGTACTATTGGCACGTGAGTTGTCCTTGCGGTTATAAGTTATTGTTATAGTTGGCACGTGAGTTGTCCGTGCGGTTATGAGTTATTGTTATTGCTGGCAGATGAGTTGTCTGTGCAGATATGAGGTATTAATGGTATTGGCACGTAAGTTGTCCGTGCATCACGTGAGTTGTCCGCGCGGTTTTGATTTGTAATATGGGCACAAGATGCCAAGTGAATAGGGTTCGTAAATTGGGACCCGTGATTTGTGATTATGAGGTATGGTACCTAGGGGAAATTCTTGAACAAATCTTGGGTGAAAGCAGTTGTTCTTATTGAGTTGTTACTCGTTTTCCTTACTTGGTTTCACTGGCTTTAACTGTATTCAGCTTACTCTACGACGTTATAACTTGTTGTGCCTTGTTGCTAATTGTTGCCTCTAGTTTTCTATTGCAAGTATTGTTTTGTTATTTATTTTTATAATGCTTAGCTTTTCCCTGTTAGTTTCACATTCATACTTGTACAGGTTATTATGTCTAGTAGGTTTCTTGATTGTTCCTCATCAATTCTCTATCGAGGTTAGTCTTGATACTTATTGGGTACCGCTGTGGTGTACTTGTGCTACGCTTCTACAAATTTTTGTGTTGATCCAGGTACTTCCAAATTTGTCGATCATTATCTAGATGATCGGGCATTATGGTGGAGACTTCAAGGTATACGCATTCGCAGGCCTCGGATTCACCTTCTAAAGTTGATTTTGTATAGTCTATTTCTATTCTGGAACAATTATACTTAGAAACTTCCTAGTGAACTCAGTAGAGATTATGACTTGTACTACTGATTTTTGGATATTGTATCATGTTGGTATTGTTGGCTTTACATAGAAATATATGGTTTATGTTTAATAATTGTTTGGGTTAAATTCGTTCATTTAATTCAGTAAGTGTTAGGCTTACCCAGTCTTAGAGACTAGGTTCCATCACGACATCCTACGGAGGGAAATTGGGGTTATGACAAGTTGGTATCAAAGCTCTAGGTTCATAGGTGTTGCGAATCATAAGCAGGTTTAGTAGAGTCTTGTGGATCGGTATAGAGATGTTTGTACTTATCTTCGAGAGGCTACGGAACTGTTAGGAAAACTTCACTTCTTTTATTCCTTATCGTGTGAATTGGTTGGCTTCAAAAATTGAATCTTTGACTTTCTATTCTCTCATAGATGGTGAAGACATGCACTGCCGGATCCGACGATCAGACACGTGCACCCCCTGCTAGAGCTATGAGAGGCCGGGGCAGAGGCCGATGAGGGGCACGTGGTGTAGCCAGAGCACCTTCCCGAGCTGAGACAGAGGAGCCACCAGTAATTCCAGTTGGGGAACAGGCACCCGAGGTGCCTGTTTCCACCCCAGCACTTCAGGAGACCCTCGCACAATTTTTGAGCATGTTCCGTACCTTAGCTTAGGCGGAGTTGATCTCGCAGCCCGTACCCCAGAGTAGCGGGTCCAGATTGATCAGGTCTTAGAGGTTATACCAGTATAGCATGTTGTTCTAGTTTAGCTTGTGGTTAGGCAGCAGCATCTGAGGAGGAGCATCTTAGACTCGAGAGGTTCAAGAAGTATCACTCTCCTACTTTCATTGGTTTAGCTTCAAAGGATGCACATTGTTTTCTTGAGGAGTGCCACTGTGTTCTCTGCACTATGGGTATTGTGGAGACAAGTGGGGTTTCGTTTACTACATTTCAACTGTCAGGAGCAGCCTATCAGTGGTGGCGGGCTTATGAGAAGAGTAGCCCGGCCGATGTAGCTTCACCTTCATGGACTCAGTTTTCAGAGATATTTCTGAGAGAGTTTGTTACCCAGACCTTTCGGGATGCATGGTGCGCGGAGTTGAGCAACTGCGTTAGGTTCCAACCTTTTGTCACGCCCCGAACCTAGGAGCGAGACAAGCACCCCGTGCCTCGCCTAACCTGGCGTACCAAATTGCGACTAAGGGACTCTGAACACATAATGTCATACTTTGGCCATGGGGCCACCTTGCAAGACAATTTGCGAAGCAAAATATAAAACTGAATGGAAACTAGCACTAACTAAATATCAATATAAAGCTAGGCCGACAAGGCCGTCATAGCTACTACAGCTGACAAACCACCAATTTATACAAACCCAACATAATGCACTAACCAACAGGATATGCCTACAAGCCTCTACTGATAGATGTACTGTGATCGGAACAGGGCCCCGACCTACCCATAACATATATACAGATATACATAAGATGTACACAAAACTCTAGTCCTGGAAACTCCGAAAGACGTGGAGCTTACCGATCAGGCGGAACTCGGAAAACACCTACTGAGGAGGTCTACCCGTCTGTCTGTCTGAACCTGCACGCATGAAATGCAGCGCCCCCAAAAAAGGGACGTCAGTACGAAATAATGTACCGAGTATGTAAGGCAATAAAATAACTGAAATCTGAAACTGAACTGATAATATGATAACTGAAATTAACTGGGAGTCAAAGATGATCTGGAGATATACTTACCTGCTGATACTGACTCAACTCCTTCAATATAGTAAGTAAAATAATTGTACGGCCTTATAAGGCTCGGTATATATAACTGCTCTGCCATAGTAGGCTCGCTTATAGGCGCTCGGCCATACTAGGCTATGTATCTCGACCATGCTGGGCTCGCTCATAGGCGCTCGGCCACAGTAGGCTCGGTATATAACTTTCCATCTGATCAGAGGTTGCCCAATAGGGGCCTGCCCATCGATTATAGCTCGATGGTAATGAAAATACTGTAATACTGTATATATAGGCTTGCTGCTCTCTTGACTGGAAGAAGACAATACTAAAATTGAATATAGAGTCTCGATAAGGAATAATATTGTAACTTATGAGACTAGAATAGTGTGAATAAATTCATGAATATGAACTTCTCTTTTTGTCTCATTACTAACACATGTAGCTACGAGATCATGCCAAAATGAAGGAAGGCTTAGCCTTAACATACCTTATCACAATCTTTTCAATCACCAAGTTGAACTCACCTCTTCGCACCTTAATCTACAAGAATGATAATAATACTATCGTTAAGTTACGAAAGGTACAACTATCGCACAACGAACGACAAACCTATTTTGTATTAAAACGGGCAGCATCTCCCCTATAATATGCCCTTCCTCCAACTTCAAGATAACACCAACAATACAAGGACAGAACAATAACAACATATATACATCATTTTCCAGCCCTATATACACCATCAAATACTACAAAACAGCCCAACACACCCCAATCTCTTCGTACACAAAACGACCACCGTAGTAGTGTCAAATGACCCGAAAATGTTATGACGAATGACCAGCCAACCACCCTACATTTATATGGTGTTTATAAACCCCCTTCCTCCTCCAAAACTCCACAAAATAGTAATAAAACACGCAGCCCAACAGCAACACAAAACAGTCCACAAAACAGTCCGCTACAAGTGAATAACTCGAACTCACGGCTTCCGATCACCATCCCGTGAGTTCTTACAAGTATAGAACGACTTACCATGAATTTACAGAAGAAAAAATGGATGAAAGAGAGCAGTAAACTCACCTTATTTGTTGGATAACTCAGCTCCTATCTTGGTTCTTCAAACTCTAAGTTTTACCTCCAATTGGAACTTGAAAGGGAGAGAAAATCAATTAGGGTTTGTGGGAAATTTTTGGGAGGATTCTTTGCAGAGCTTATGTCTGGTTATTATGCTCTATTTTAAGTCTAATATATGAAGAAAATAGGCCCTTAAAAGGCCTCTTTGGACGACCCGAAATGGCCCATTTTTGGGCTTTCATTTAAGCAAGTAGGTGACACACCTACTTGTCACCTAGCAGCTTGTGCAGTATCGCAAAAATGCACATATCTCTCTACTCCGATGTCGTATTGACAAATGGTTTAATGCGTTGGAAAATAGACTCATAGATCTTTAATTTGATGGGTGGAACACACCATAACTTTAAGTATATTGGGAGAAAATTGCAGTTACATTTGACCCAAAGTTTCAGTAAAACTTATGAATGTAACTTGTGATGACTTTCATCGACTTTTGTTCCACAACTCGCTTGACTTAAAAACATAACACACGGATATAATACGACTAATATAAATCATAACATAATCTCTTTATCATGTTAATAACCCTAGTCTCACCCCAAAGGTACATGTTATAACATTCCCAACTTGTCGACTTTCGATGAAACATTGTTTTATTTAATTGCTTTAGCTTCTGAACTGTCCAACCCTCTTTGTACTTGTTGTTCATGATCTTCAATATTTGTAACCTCAGAGGTAACATGATTAACTTACTTTATATACTTTTAAATATTATCTCATTTTTTTGTCCTACATTAGTTTGCTTACGACGCATTTTTACATACGAAAATATAGGGTGTAACATCACTCCCCCTTGGGAACATTCGTCCTCGAATGTTTACTCTTGGAGACTTTGGAAACTTTTTCCAGAGTATCCTTCGTACACTAGGTTAAAACCAACCTGCACGTAGCCAGAAACATACTATGCATGCCACACATGGCCAATCTTTATAAATAGCAGCAATTTGCCTCACCGACCGTAAATCATAAATATTGAAAGTGAAAAATAAAAGCTTACCTGATGACCTGCTAGCCTACATAGAGCTATGTTGTAGCGTCCCATCTCGAACCATATCTTCATTTTGAAATAGGTGGGGGTATTTAGACTTCATTTCTTCCTCCGATTCCCACGTCATCTCTTCTACATTCTTGCTCCTCCATAAAACCTTTACGGAAGCTACCTCCTTATTTCGTAGATTGCGGATTTGTCGGTCTAGGATGGCAACTGGAATTTCCTCGTATGACAAGTCCTCTGTAATCTGTACATCATCCGTGGGCACCACTCGGGTAGGATCGCCAATGCACTTCCGTAGCATAGATACGTGAAAAACCGGATGGACAGACTCCAATTCTGAGGGCAACTCTAACTCGTAAGCTAGTTGGCCCACTCTCCGAATGATCCTATAAGGCCCAATATACCGTGGGCTAAGCTTTCCTTTCTTGCCAAACCTCATCACGCCCTTCATAGGTGATACCTTTAAGAATACCCAGTCATTAATCCTGAACTCTAAGTCTCGTCGCCGCACGTCAAAATATGACTTCTGACGACTCTGAGCTGTCAACAGTCGCTCCCGGATAACCTTTACTTTCTCTATGGCCTGCTGAACCAGGTCTGGCCCATGTAACCCAGATTCTCCAACATCAAACCACCCTATAGGAGATCTGCACTTACGCCCATACAAAGCCTCGTACGGAGCCATCTGGATACTGGAGTGGTAACTGTTATTATATGCAAACTCGATAAGAGGTAGATGTTCATCCCAACTTCTTTTAAAATCCAACACACATACTCGTAACATATCCTCGAGCGTCTGAATTATGCGCTCGGCTTGTCCATCAGTCTGTGGATGAAAAGCTGTGCTGAGATTCACCTGAGTCCCTAGACCTCTCTGAAATGACCTCCAAAAATGTGCTGTAAACTGAGCCCCACGATCAGATATAATAGAAACTGGTACTCCGTGTAGCCGCACTATCTCCTTAATATATAACTTTGCATAATCTTCTGCTGTATATGTAGATCTGACCGGTAGGAAGTGAGCTGATTTCGTGAGCCTATCGACTATCACCCATATGGAATCGAACTTACGATTAGAACGAGGTAAACCCATGATAAAGTCCATGTTTATCGCCTCCCATTTCCATGTCGGGATCTCTATAGTCTGCATTAGCCCTCCGGGCTTCTGGTGTTCTACCTTCACTTGCTGGCAACTAGTACATTGGGCGACAAACTCAGCAATGTTCTTCTTCATATCATTCCACCAGTACATATCCTTAATGTCATGATACATCTTCGTCGATCCAGGGTGGATGGAATACCATGAATAATGTGCCTCTGACATAATCCTGTCTCGTAGCCCTGCTACATCTGGAACACACAAACGACCCTTGTATCTGAGAACCCCATCTCCCTTGAGCTCTAACAATGGCTTCTTCTGCTGCGGAACTCGCTCTCTCAACTCGACCAACTCTGGGTCCTCGTACTGCCTTTCCTTGACTTCAGCTATGAGGGATGATTTTGCAGTGTTTTGGATTACAACTCCACCATCCTCAGAATCTACTAACCGAACCCCCAACGAAGCCAATTGATGAATATCTCTAGCTAATTGTCTTTTCTCGGGCTCTACATGTGCTAAGCTACCCATAGATCGGCGACTTAAGGCATCTGCTACAACATTAGCTTTCCCTGGATGGTAGAGAATGTTAACATCGTAATCTTTCAATAACTCAAGCCATCGCCTCTGTCGCAAATTCAACTCTTTCTGCTTGAAAATATATTGTAGGCTTTTATGATCAGTAAATATATCAACATGAACACCATATAAATAATGCCGCCATATCTTAAGTGCATGGACAACCGCAGCTAACTCGAGGTCGTGGGTCGGATAATTCCTCTCGTGCTTCCTCAACTGCCTTGAAGCATATGCAATTACCTTCCCATGTTGCATCAGGACATATCCTAACCCGACACCTGATGCATCACAATACACGGCATAACCCTCTAGACCCTCTGGAAGTGTTAGAACTGGAGCTGAGGTCAACTTGTTCTTAAGCTCTTGGAAACTCCGCTCACAAGCCTCTGTCCATTGAAACTTAGTTTCTTTCTGTGTCAACTTCGTCAATGGTGCCGAAAGGGAAGAAAAACCCTCTACGAACCTCCGATAGTATCCTGCTAAGCCTAGAAAGCTACGAACCTCTGTCGGAGTGGTAGGTCTAGGCCAAGATTTCACGGCCTCAATCTTCTGAGTGTCCACCTTTATCCCTTCATCTGATACAATATGCCCCAAGAATGCTACAGACTTCAACCAGAACTCACATTTAGAAAACTTAGCATACAACTTACGATCACGGAGGGTTTGGAGTACCGCTCGCAGGTGGTCCGCATGCTCATCCTCTGAACGGGAATAAACCAGAATATCATCAATAAATACTATCACGAATAGATCTAAAAATGGCCGGAATAGGCTATTCATCAAGTCCATAAATACAGCGGGTGCATTAGTCAACCCGAAGGACATGACAAGGAACTCGAAGTGGCCATATCGGGTCCTGAAGGCTGTCTTCGGAATATCTTTTTCCCGAACTCTGACCTGGTGGTACCCCGACCTCAAATCAATCTTGGAAAAGCATCTAGCTCCCTGCAACTGATCAAACAAGTCATCGATCCTTGGAAGTGGATACTTATTCTTAATAGTTACCTTGTTCAACTGCCTATAATCGATACACATCCTCAGCGAGCCGTCTTTCTTCCGCACAAATAGTACCGGTGCACCCCAAGGTGAGGTACTGGGCCTAATGTAACCTTTCTCCAGCAAATCTTTTAACTGCTCCTTCAACTCCTTCAATTCGGCAGGTGCCATTCTATACGGAGGGATGGATATTGGTTGAGTTCCTGGAAGCAAATCGATGCTAAAATCAATCTCTCGCTCTGGAGGAATACCTGGAAGCTCATCTGGAAACACATCTGCATACTCTTTGACTATGGGAATAGACTGAAGTGTAGGTATCTCAGCATCTGCATCTCTAACTCGCACAATATGATAAATGCACCCTTTTGCGATCATTTTCCTCGCCTTCAGATAGGAAATAAACCTACCTCTGGGTGTTGGTGTATTACCTACCCATTCAAGGACTGGCTCACCCGGAAAATGAAATTTGGCTACCTTTGCTCGGCAATCAACTGTGGCATAGCAAGCTGCCAACCAGTCCATGCCCATGATAGCATCAAAGTCCATCATCTCTAGCTCAACTAGGTCAGCTGAGGTCTGACGACTACAAATTGTCACCGTACAACCTCGGTAAACCCGTCTAGCAATAATCGATTCTCCGACCGGTGTAGATACCGCAAAAGGATCACTTAGTATTTCAGGCACTATACCAAACTTCCTCGCGACAAATGGGGTAATATACGATAAAGTAGATCCTGGGTCTATCAAAGCATAAGCATCATGAGAGCAAATGGTTAATATACCTGTCACAACGTCTGGTGAAGACTCCTGGTCCTGTCGACCCGCTAAAGCATAGATACGGTTCTGATTACCACTTGAACTGGAACCTCTACCTCTGCCTCGACCTCTACCAACCGAAGACTGAGACTCACGCCTTGAAGGATGCACGGACATAGACGATCCTGTTGCTGAACTCGCTGGTTGTGCCATTCCCCCAGAATCTCTATTTGGGCAATCTCGCATCATATGCCCCGGACGCCCACATGTATAACAAGCATCAGAACCTGCTCGGCATTGACCCAAGTGTCCTCTACCACAGATGTCACACCGCGGAGGAAATGACCATGTCTGCGCAGAACCTCGTTGTCGCTGCAAACCCGACGCCCGTGAGCTCTCACCTGGTCCTGACTGAGTATAGCGGTCATACCCGTAACCCTGTAACTGAGGTGGCGGAGGCCTAGGTGGCCGTCCGAAGTACTGGGTCCTATAACTACCCTGAGATTGCTCCTGAGACCTGGGAAATCTCATCCTCTTACGTTGCCCTTGCTCAGCCCTCTCTGTACCCTGCTGCCGACGCCTACCCCTTTCTATATTCTGGGCGAATGCCTGAATCCGGGAGATATCCATACTATCCTGCAATGCAGCGGTGGCACATGCCTCGGTTAACTCTGGGGCTAACCCTGCTATAAACCTGTGAATCCTGTCCCGCATAGTAGAAACTATGGATGGTGCATATCTGGCCAATGAGTCAAAATGGAGACTATACTCTCGAACACTCATATTACCCTGCTTGAGGGCTAGAAACTGATCGACTCGAGCCTGTCGGATCTCCCGCGGTAAGTACTGGTCAAGGAAAGCATCTGAAAAATTCTCCCAAATAGCTGGAGGTGTATCACGTCCCCTGGACCTCTCCCATCCCTCATACCAAAGGATGGCTATATCTCGGAGTCGAAAAGCTGCTAGCTCAACTGCCTCTTTCTCCGTGGCATGCATAACACGAAAGATCCTGTGAAGCTGATCTATGAAATCCTGCGGGTCCTCCCTCTGATCTGTCCCCGTGAACTCTGGGGGACTCAAAGCAATAAACTCTCGGACCCTTGAACTCCCAGACCCCTCAGAAGTTCCTGCACTAGCTGATGCCCTAGCATGTTGCTGGGTAGCTACCAACTGTGTCAACAAATGCACCGCACTCCTTAAGTCCTGATCTGATGGAAGTGGAGGGGGAACTGGATGTGCGGTTTCCCTAGGAATCTCCGTAGTTGGTGGAGGAGCCGGTAATGGCTGAGTAGGGGTCTCCCCTTGAGCCTCAGACTGGGCCCCATCTACTGGGGGTACCCTGTTGGTCCCCTCACCTACTACTGTATCTCTCCTCTGGCTAGCCGTAGTCTTCCTAGTCACCGTCATCTGTGCATGCAAACACCAACACATAAGTTTAATTCAAATTTCCTATAACTCAGTTCTATAGCACGATTTAGATTTCAAAGAAGTGTAACCAACTCCTAAATGCCCTGTAGTTCCTTGCTTATATAATGTGGTGCACAACACATCTATAAACAAGACCCTACTAGACACGGCTTGTAGACTCCCTAGGACAGAACTGCTCTGATACCAAGTTTGTCACGCCCCGAACCTAGGAGCGAGACAAGCACCCCGTGCCTCACCTAACCTGGCGTACCAAATTGCGACTAAGGGACTCTGAACACATAATGTCATACTTTGGCCATGGGGCCACCTTGCAAGACAATTTGCGAAGCAAAATATAAAACTGAATGGAAACTAGCACTAACTAAATATCAATATAAAGCTAGGCCGACAAGGCCGTCATAGCTACTACAGCTGACAAACCACCAATTTATACAAACCCAACATAATGCACTAACCAACAGGATATGCCTACAAGCCTCTACTGATAGATGTACTGTGATCGGAACAGGGCCCCGACCTACCCATAACATATATACAGATATACATAAGATGTACACAAAACTCTAGTCCTGGCAACTCCGAAAGACGTGGAGCTTACCGATCAGGCGGAACTCGGAAAACACCTACTGAGGAGGTCTACCCGTCTGTCTGTCTGAACCTGCACGCATGAAATGCAGCGCCCCCAAAAAAGGGACGTCAGTACGAAATAATGTACCGAGTATGTAAGGCAATAAAATAACTGAAATCTGAAACTGAACTGATAATATGATAACTGAAATTAACTGGGAGTCAAAGATGATCTGGAGATATACTTACCTGCTGATACTGACTCAACTCCTTCAATATAGTAAGTAAAATAATTGTACGGCCTTATAAGGCTCGGTATATATAACTGCTCTGCCATAGTAGGCTCGCTTATAGGCGCTCGGCCATACTAGGCTATGTATCTCGACCATGCTGGGCTCGCTCATAGGCGCTCGGCCACAGTAGGCTCGGTATATAACTTTCCATCTGATCAGAGGTTGCCCAATAGGGGCCTGCCCATCGATTATAGCTCGATGGTAATGAAAATACTGTAATACTGTATATATAGGCTTGCTGCTCTCTTGACTGGAAGAAGACAATACTAAAATTGAATATAGAGTCTCGATAAGGAATAATATTGTAACTTATGAGACTAGAATAGTGTGAATAAATTCATGAATATGAACTTCTCTTTTTGTCTCATTACTAACACACGTAGCTACGAGATCATGCCAAAATGAAGGAAGGCTTAGCCTTAACATACCTTATCACAATCTTTTCAATCACCAAGTTGAACTCACCTCTTCGCACCTTAATCTACAAGAATGATAATAATACTATCGTTAAGTTACGAAAGGTACAACTATCGCACAACGAACGACAAACCTATTTTGTATTAAAACGGGCAGCATCTCCCCTATAATATGCCCTTCCTCCAACTTCAAGATAACACCAACAATACAAGGACAGAACAATAACAACATATATACATCATTTTCCAGCCCTATATACACCATCAAATACTACAAAACAGCCCAACACACCCCAATCTCTTCGTACACAAAACGACCACCGTAGTAGTGTCAAACGACCCGAAAATGTTATGACGAACGACCAGCCAACCACCCTACATTTATATGGTGTTTATAAACCCCCTTCCTCCTCCAAAACTCCACAAAATAGTAATAAAACACGCAGCCCAACAGCAACACAAAACAGTCCACAAAACAGTCCGCTACAAGTGAATAACTCGAACTCACGGCTTCCGATCACCATCCCGTGAGTTCTTACAAGTATAGAACGACTTACCATGAATTTACAGAAGAAAAAATGGATGAAAGAGAGCAGTAAAATCACCTTATTTGTTGGATAACTCAGCTCCTATCTTGGTTCTTCAAACTCTAAGTTTTACCTCCAATTGGAACTTGAAAGGGAGAGAAAATCAATTAGGGTTTGTGGGAAATTTTTGGGAGGATTCTTTGCAGAGCTTATGTCTGGTTATTATGCTCTATTTTAAGTCTAATATATGAAGAAAATAGGCCCTTAAAAGGCCTCTTTGGACGACCCGAAATGGCCCATTTTTGGGCTTTCATTTAAGCAAGTAGGTGACACACCTACTTGTCACCTAGCAGCTTGCGCAGTATCGCAAAAATGCACATATCTCTCTACTCCGATGTCGTATTGACAAATGGTTTAATGCGTTGGAAAATAGACTCATAGATCTTTAATTTGATGGGTGGAACACACCATAAATCTAAGTATATTGGGAGAAAATTGTAGTTACATTTGACCCAAAGTTTCAGTAAAACTTATGAATGTAACTTGTGATGACTTTCATCGACTTTTGTTCCACAACTCGCTTGACTTAAAAACATAACACACGGATGTAATACGACTAATATAAATCATAACATAATCTCTTTATCATGTTAATCACCCTAGTCTCACCCCAAAGGTACATGTTATAACATTCCCAACTTGTCGACTTTCGATGAAACATTGTTTTATTTAATTGCTTTAGCTTCTGAACTGTCCAACCCTCTTTGTACTTGTTGTTCATGATCTTCAATATTTGTAACCTCAGAGGTAACATGATTAACTTACTTTATATACTTTTAAATATTATCTCATTTTTTTGTCCTACATTAGTTTGCTTACGACGCATTTTTACATACGAAAATATAGGGTGTAACAATGATAATGTCAAAGTATGCTGTTAGATTCAGTGATTTGCCCAGTCATGCACCTGCGTTGGTTTCTACAGCTAGAGAGTGAGTCTGCAAGTTCATTGAAGGGCTCAATTATAGTATCCGATTCAGCATGGCTCAAAAGTTGGAGATGGATGTTCCGTTTTAGCAGGTAGTAGAGATCGCTCACCGATTAGAGGGCATGTGGGGCTAGTAAAGAGAGGGCAAGGAGGCTAAGAGGCCTCGTGGATCGGGAGGATCTACTGATCCCTTTTTTGGAGGTAGGGTATATCATGGTAGAGGTTTTGTGGGTCAGCCAGCTCAGTTTGCACTTCAGTCTTCACACGGTGTTTCAGATATCCATGGGTCTCAGAGTACCCATACCAGACACCTTCCACAGCTACGATAGCAAAGAGGTTATTTTAAGCGTGGAGATACCAACCACATGGTGAGAGATTGTCCCCAACTCCGGATAGATGTGTCACAGTGGGGTATTCAGGCTATGAGTTCTAATCCAACTGCTGATATACATGCACCGCCAGCTAGGGGTGGAGGTCAGGCGGGTAGAGGTCGCCCTAAAGGGGGAGGTCATGCCCATTGTTACGTTTTTTCTGGTCGTACAGAGGACGATGCACCAGATGATGTCCTTACAGGTATGGTTTCAGTTAAGTATAGAGATGCATTTGTGTTACTTCGATCTGGTCCCATTTATTGGTAATATTCATCCTACCTTGCTTCGGATATGGTTGTGTTTTGTGATTCTTATACTATGTTCATGTGTTCATGCCAGTTGAGAATTTTATGGTGATAGATCGTGTCTATCGTTCTGGTTTGGTTGCTATTGTAGGTCATGAGATTTGGGTGGACTTTCTGTTAGTTAAATACAATAGGTTTTGACGTGATTTCTGAGTGGTTTGGCCACGATTTATGATCTGGGTGTTCTACAGGTATAAGAAGTTTGTTTCGTGTTGTGGTTTTGGTTCTATGGAGTTAGTTGGTAGAGTACCTTAGTTGATGAGATGTATATTTTACTTGTGATTTCGAGTTAAGGATGGGGACCTGGTGTTCCTGGTGGATAGGTGTGTCTATGCTGGGCTATGTGCCACGGAGAGTCATATTAAGGTAAGATTTGTTGTGGTTATTGCGTGTATCTTGCTTTTTCCTTGAGGATTGGATCCGTAGTACGGTATCGGTGGGGAGTTGTGCCTGTTTGGATTGTTTGACAGTCTCTCATGTGTTCCTCTTTTCATATCCAGTCATATTCGAGATGTGCTTGTTGGGTTTGGATTGCGATGTATGTGCCTAGGTGACGTTTGAGGTGGCTTGTTGATCGGATGAGTAGTTATGACTTTCGCGTGTTTCTTGCATTATTTCCAACGTTGTGAAGGTTTGGAACAAGTTTCCAACTGATATGAGTTTGTTTCCCAGTATCGGGCCTGGTGATGGGCAGCTATTGTAGTCAGAGTTGTTGCTATGGGCATATGGATGATATGTTATGTCGTGTGGATATACCTTGCAGGTGTATGCATGAGTTGTTGTAGCTAGTTATGGAATTTACGGTGTGTTGGGTGATTATAGGGCCCTTGGTAGATATGGAAATTTGATTCTAAAGCTTAACGGCATAAGTGGAAGGAATAATATGCAATTGAGAAAGTGTTGTCGGGCTGGTGTGGATTGGGGTGAAGTAGTATCACCCATGTGTATATGCATGGTGAGTTTATATAGTGATTTGATGACTTGGGAAAGACTATTGGCACGTTCAAGGACGAACGTCTATTTAAGAGGGGGAGAATGTAATGACCCGACTGGTCATTTTGAGCTTTAAAGATATGTTCAGTGGTTTGAGGTCTTTAGTGTCTTCCTATTGTGTATTATGACTTGTGTGCATGCTCGGATTTGATTTTTGGATGATTCGGAATGAATTCGGATGAGTGATTCTCACTTTAGAAGCATAAGTTGAAAATATTGACCGAGGTTTGAATTTTGTGGAAACGACCTGAGAACGACGTTTTGATGGCTCTGATAGGTTCGTATCGTGATTTTAGACTTAAGCGTATGCCCGGAATCGAATTCGGAGCTCCGTAGGTTAATTTGTGTTGTTTGCCAAAAGTTGGCAATTTAAAGGCTTAGAATTTTGATAAGTTTGACAGTAGGTTGACTTCATAGCTATCGTGCTTGGATTTCTGTTTCGAGACTTGAAATAAATCTGTTCAGTCATTTGAAACTTGTCCGCAAAGTTTGGCATCATTCCGAGTTGATTTGATAGGAATCGGACATGCGGTTGTGTTTTTAGAAGTTTTTGAGTTTCATGCTGAATTCATGTGTTTTAGGGTCTGATTCATGATTTCGGATATTATTTTGATGATTTGATCGTGCGAGCGAGTTTGTGTTATGTTTTTAGACTTGTATTGGTGTTTGGTTTGGAGAACCGAGGGCTTGGGTGAGTTTCGGACGCGTTTTGGAATATTTGGAAGAGTTTGGAAATTGTTGGTGTGATCAGAGGCCTCAGGTCTCGCAATTGCGATGTTAGCAGTAGTCTGCTAGGTTCGCATTTGCGAACCCAGTGTTCGCATTTGTGATGGGGCACCTGGGAAAGATGGTTCGCATTTGCGATCTTCTTGGTCGCATCTGCGATGTGTCCATGTTTGCATTTGTGAACAAATCATCGCATTTGCGATAACAGCAGGGATGTGAGTTTCTTCACATTTGCAATGTATTTCTCACATTTGCGGGGTTCGCAATAGGTCGCATTTGCGATACCTGCGATTGGACGAAAAGCTGAGGGACGAGATTTTGAGTCTCATTTTCATATTTTAGAACCCTAGACTCGATAGGAGGCGATTTTGAAGAGGGATTTTCATCTACCAACTTTGGGTAAGTGATTCTAATTTATTTCTAATCATATTCCATCGATATATCTTAGATTTTACCATCAAAATCATGTGAATCAAAGTGAAAATTTGGGAAACTTTGTCAAGTTTTTGAAAAATAAGAATTTGAGTTTTGAGATTCGGTTTGGACTCAGATTTTGAAACTAATCACATATATGAACTTGTGGGGTCATGGATAGTTAGAATCTATCATTAGACCCGAGTTTTGACCGAGCGGGCCCGGGGTTGACTTTTGTTGAATTTTAAGCAATTGTGTAAAGATCATAGCTTTAGTTATTGGAATTGATTCCTCTTGCGTTATTTGATGTTATTGAGTCGATTTTGGTTAGATTTGTGCCGAGCATAGGTGAGTTGTAAAGGAAAAGCTATTTTAGAGTGTTGATTGAGGGCTTTTGAGATATCTTGCCTTACGTTGTGTGGGAGAATTACCCCGTAGGGATTGGTTGTTGTACCATTTGAACTACGTGAAAGACGTGTACATGAAGTGACAAGTGTGTGCACGGCTTATATGTGGAAATTTGACCAGTTTAGACTCTTAGGTTCTTATGTACATTAAAATGAAGTCGTCTTATCATGTTAAATCTTCCATTGCTAAATTTACCCTTACGTGTCTTATTTGAAGTTGATCGATTCACGTTCTACCCTTATTGCCAAATATGCTCTTATATGCCTAAAATAAAGTTGTTGCCTCTTTTATTGCCATGTTATCTCTTCCTTAATTGATTATCCTTAATTAAAGTTATTGTTATCTCTTCCATTGTTGACTTATCTTTATTTTGAAGTCATTGTTACATGTTATCTCTCTTAATGTTGAGTTGTTCTTAATTGGAATAATTGTTACATGTTATCTCTCTTATCGTTCAGTTGTACTTATTGGGAATCATCGTTACATGTTATCTCTTTTATCATTGGGGTCACTCTTATTTGGAATTATTGTTACATGTTATCTCTCTTATTGTTGAGTTACTCTTATTTGATGGCGTTGTTACACATTGTTTCTCTCATTGTTGAGTTATTCTTGTTGACACTATTATTACTTGTCATGTCTTTCATTGCGAGCTCGTTCTTCTGTTTCCTTGTATTTTTTAATTCTTGTGTTGATTTACTTGCCGTACTCTCGTGTTATTTTTGCTATAGTTGCACTCAGTGTTGTTGAGTTGAAGGCTATGTGTGGTTGTATTATTGAAATTGTTTTAAGGAAATGTTGTGGCATATGGGCACATGTGGTACGAGTTGTTATATTGTGTTGTATGTCTTTGGCACAAGTGATATTATTGAGAGAATTGTCGGGGTGTTCGCACATGAGTTGTCCGTGCTAATGTTATTGATAATTGCACATGGGGCGTCACAAGGCGGGTTGTGTGTGTATATATATATATGGGTTTGTGCATGTGGCGAGACAAGGCAGGAATATTATTATGCGCATGTGTTGAGACAAGGTGGGCATTTACTTTATTATTGCACACGCAGCAAGACGATGGGGGCTATGTGGGGGATGATTTGTGATGACTTGTGATGGCCTGGGGGCATTGTTATTGATGATATTTGTGTAGTGGTGTGCCTACCTTGTGTGAGTTATGCATTTTACATTTCATTGTGTTGTTCCCTATGTGTCATTCGTTGTCTCTGCTCTTACTTGTTGACTCGAGTTGTGATAGAACACCTGCACAAGCATACACGTAATTAATCACTCATATCGGTTTAAGAAGATGAATCCCAGCGTTTATTGATCATTTACATGTATTCTCGATTACTTTGCTTCTGTGTGAGAGTTGTACTATTGGCATGTGAGTTGTTCGTACGGTTATGAATTATTGTTATTGTTGTCACGTGAGTTGTCCGTGCGGTTATGAGTTATTGTTATTGCTAGCCCGTGAGTTGTCCGTGTGGATATGAGATATTGTCACTCCCTTAGCACGTGAGTTGTTCGTGAAGATATGAGGTATTAATGGTGTTGGCATGCGAGTTGTCCGTGCAACGCGTGAGTTGTTTGTATGGTTGTGATTTGTAATGTGGGCCAAGATGCCAAGTGAATAGGGTTCATGAATTGGGACCTGTGATTTGTGATTAAGAGGTATGGTACCTCGGGGAAATTCTTGAATAAATCTTGGGTGAAAGCGGTTGTTCTTATTGAGTTGTTACTCATTTTTCTTACTTGGTTTCAGCGGACTTAAACTGTATTCAACTTACTCTACGGCATTATTACCTTTTGTGCCTTGTTGCTAATTATTGCCTCTAGTTTTCTATTGCAAGTATTGTTTTGTTATTTTTTTTACCATGCTTAGCTTTATATTGATATTGTTCCATTTCAGTTTTACATTCATACTTGTACAGGTTATTATGTCTAATAGGTGTCTTGACTGTTCCTCATCACTACTCCACCGAGGTTAGTCTTGATACTTACTGGGTACCGCTGTGGTATACTCGTGCTATGCTTCTGCACATATTTGTGCAAATTCAGGTACTTCGGAGTTTGTTGATCGTTAGCTAGTTGATCGGGCATTGTGGTGGATACTTCAAGGTATACCTGCCGTCGCGTTCGCATGCCTCAGAGTCACCTTCGAAGTTTATTTTGTACAGTTTATTTCTATTCCGGAACAGTTGTACTTAGAAACTTCCTAGTGAACACAATAGAACTTATGACTTGTACTACCAATTTTGAGATATTGTATCATGTTGGAATTGTTGGCTTTACATAGAAATATATGGTTTATGTTTAATAGTTATTTTGGGTTGATTTCTGTCATTTAATTCAGTAAGTGTTAGGCTTACCTAGTCTTAGAGATTAGTTGTCATCACGACATCCTAGAGAAAAATTGGGGTCGTGACAGGACATGTATCATGATCTCAAAGGAATCTACTAGTGTAATGACGTGAAGAGAAATGTAACTGATTTTGTGGCTAAGTGCACGAATTATAGAAAAGCTGAACATCAAAAATCTGTGAGTTGACACAGAATATAAAGATTCCGATATGAAATTAGGAGATAATTAATATTGAATTTGTGGTATGTTTACCTCGTACAATCCATAAATTCGACTCGATATGGGTGATGGTGATCGACTTACAAAGTCGTCATATTTCCGGCCAGTAAAGACTACAAACACTACAAAATAGCATGCACAATTATATATATATTAATGAGATAGTACAATTTCATGGTACTTCAGTTTCTATTATCTCGGATAGAGGTGCACAGTTCACAACCAACTTTTGGAAGAAGTTTTAAAAAGGCTTGGATACTCAAGTTAAGCTCAGTACGACTTTCCATCCCTAAACTAAGGGATGATTTGAATAGATTATTTAAATACTCAAGTACATACTGAGGGCATCGGTTCTTGACTTTAAAGGAAGTTGCAGTGATCATTTACCACTTATTGAATTTGCATAATATAACAATTATTATGCAAGAATCCAAATGGCTCTGTTTGAAGCGTCGTGTGGGATGATATGTAAGTACCCTGGATGGTTTGAGGTCGGTGAAGCGGGATTGATAGGTCTTGATCTCGTGCATCAAGCTATGAAAAAGGTTAAGTAATTAAAGAGTTGTTAAAGACTGCACAAAGTTGCTAAAAGTCCTATCCGGATGTTCGAGACATATTTGGAGTTCAAAGAAGATGATAAGGTACTCTTGAAAATAATTCCTCTGAGGGATGTAACATGATACGGGAAGAAAGGAAATTGAGTCCGACATCCAACGAACCTACATCATTGTAAAGAGTCATCTCATGAGTTATCTTTTGTACATCTCGTGTTCTACGTGTCCATGTTGTCACACTTACTTTTTTCGGTAGGAGGGGGGAGGAATTTTTCCAATTAAAGATTTAAATATAAATTTAGGTTTTATTTAGTTTTTAGAGGTCACCACTTGGAATAGAGTTCCTTTGGTGTTCCAAGTCATCATTTGTTAAATCTCAAATCAAGAAGAGTTTTGACTCCAATTATAGTCCGTGAATATAGAAGATCAGGTAAAAAGTTTTATTGACTGGGGAGAAAGTGTAAGGCATTCCCGAGTCCCCTGGTTCTACCATAGTCGCTTAATTAACTTATCTTGGCTTAGATTAATTCTAGAAATATTGTATTTTAAGGATTTTATGCATCTTTACCTTTATTCACTTTTAAATGATTGATTATAGAATTATGGAAATCATCGTGAAACAAGTCACGCATACGTACACTTGTCTTGTTTGCATGACAAAAATCATGTCATGTGTACAAGCACACATATTTAAGAACATAATTATTATTTTAAGAATTAATTTTTCAAGTCACGCGAACGCACACTTTAATCTTTAATTATGGATCATAACAATGTCACGCAAACATGCATAAAGCCATGGTAATTGATTTGTTGAAACACACCTAAAAGCATACTATCATTCTCTTGATTTGAGATTATTTGAAGGCATGAGCGCTATGGAAATTTTTATGGATGAAGTGTAGGATTTATCGCTAGAAACTATTAACAAGATCAATTATAAGGTTATTAGAAGAGCTCACAACTTAAGCATTATTAATATTCTACTTCACAACTATAAAAAAAAAAATTAAGCTAAAGAGTAACTAAATCGTTGATCAAATTATTTAAGACTTGACAAAATTGTCAAAGCTATCAAGTGTTTCGAATTGATTCGGCCTATAGTAATTCTAATGCTTCGAGTTTGAAATAACGAATTGAGTAGTGAGAGCGCAGGAGTTAACCATCAACTAGTATTATGAGCAAGGCCCTTCAAACAAGTAGCACCGAATAAATGTTTGGGCCATAGGTGAAAGGCCTGCAGGACTGAGGCGCGTAATAAATTGAGCCAAAAGAATTCGAGCCCAGTATTTTAGATTCAAGCTAATCTCCAGTCTAAATTCCAAACCTTAACCTCTGTTCAATTTGCAAGCCATAACCATTCCTAACTAAAGCATGTCATTTGCAGAAAAGTCACTAAATCAAATTATTACATGTGCAACACATAAACTGCAATACATTAACAATTACATATTTGACACTCTACAAACCAACTATACACACTATGCTAAATAATCATGAATAACTCATAACTTCAAATACTTCACGAGAGCAACTTCCACTTCCAACCAAGAGGTTGTGAGTCCGAGTCACCCCAAGAGCAAGGTGGGAGTTCTTGGAGGGAAGGATGCTGAGGGTCTATTGGAAACAGCCTCTCTACCTCATGGTAGGGGTAAGGTCTGTGTACACACTACCCTCCTCATACCCCATTAGTGAGATTATATTGGGTTGTTGTTGTTCAAATACTTCACAAATCAACTAGCACATGAAGAAAACAACAGGTAGCACTTAGGAAGACAATTTTAAAACCTAAACATATTGTTTCATTCATGGAATTTGCATTACAAAGCTTCGATGATTTACCTAATAGCAGCAAAAGAGGAAAGCAAATGAAATGAGAGTGGTTAGAACTCCGCAACAAATCTTAAACAGTAAAAAATAGCAATGTAAATAAGCCTTAGCTCTTGAATCTTAGCAGAAAAATACAAGAATTTTGAACTCCAAAATACAGAAGAATCAATAGCTCAAATCAATATCATCCTTTTGCTTTCTTTTCAAACTTCTTAAGCTCTAACCGAATTTTCCTTCACTCGGGATTTTAACTCTGCTTTTTACCTGGACAGGCCCAATGATCAATCAAAAACTTGCATTAAACCCCTACCAATCCCCAATTCAAAATATAAAAACTAAGGTTCAATTCATGCAGCCAATTAAACGAATAACAATAAACATGCAACTAGTTAATAATTGAACAGAATTAGTTCATCCTAACATGCAATTGACCTTTAGACTAAAGGAAATTAAACTGTCACGACCTAAAATTCCATCAATAATCGTGATGGCACCTAATCTTTAAGAATAGGTAAGTCAATCTCACAATGATATAAAAACATCAATATAGGATATAATAAGTCTGAATTAACATAAATAGTTGAAGCCTCAACAAAGCCAAAACATAGCTACATAAGTCAAACTTTCCAAAACCAGGTAATGCAGAATCATGAGCTCTAACTGGGTACACATGAGTATCAATAAGTACAATATTATTTGAAAGTAAATACAATAATATGAAAATAAGAGAAGGGGACTCCAAGGGTTTGCGGCATCCATGCAGTACTACCTTGAATCCTCTCGAACAAACACAATCTCACTTACGAGGTCCACTACCTCCAACACAGGACCGGTACAAAAAATATTGTGCAGAATATAGTATAAGTACGGGATAACATGTACTCAGTAAGTATCAAGACTAACCTTGGTGAAGTAGTGACAAGGTTTAAGTCATGTTTATACTCACTAATCAGAGAACATGTGCGATAACTCAAATAACTAGCAACAAAAATATAATGAGATGTAGTACCATCAACATGACAAAACAAGAGGTATCAACTCATCATAGGTAAATCAAGTTTGAAAAACAATTATCAGTCAATGACAGAAAAATAGAGTAGCATGTTAAAAACACCACGAAATCATGCAAAGGTTATTCCCGGGTTCTAATATATGTAATGAGATATACACCTGTATATACATTACAATTAGACAAATAAGCTCCAAGCCTAAAGGTTATTCCCTCACACAAGATTAGACAAGATACAAACCTCAATAAGCCCAAACAATCCCTTAAAATAACCTTTCCTCTAAAGATATCACCTCCTTCCTGCTCAAATCTAGCAAAATTTAACTCAATAACATCAAATAATGCTATAGGAATCAATTCCAAACAATAAAGTCTCAATCTTTACCCAATTCCCAAAAGTCAACAAAAATTAACCCCGGACCTGCACAGTCAAAACCCGAGTCAAGGGTAGATCCCGACTACCTATAATCTCATAAGTCCAAATATATGACTAGATTCCAAAACCGAGTACAAATCGAGTCTAAAATCCTCAAAAAAAATCAAAATATAGTTTTAAAAAAAAATTCTCTTCCAAATTTCATAATTGTCACGACCCCAATTTCTCTCTGTAGGATGTCGTGAAGGCACCTAGTCTCTAAGACTAGGTAAGCCTAATAACATACGGAATAATTGAAATAATAATAAATATAAGTCCCAACTCAACAGTTATATATAAAGCAACGCTTCAACTTAGCATATACAAATCCCGAGACCCGGCGAAATACAAGTCACAAGTTCTAAGTATGAATACTGGATAATCCTATACATCATGTCTATATGTAAGGATAATGAAATAAGAGATCTAGAGAAAGGGGGACTCTGAGGCCTGCGGACGCGGTAGGTATACCTTGAAGTCTCCGCAGTAGAATCCCAACTAATGCTTGGGCTAGTAAGAAGTACCTGAATCTGCACAAAAAGATGTGCAAAAGAGTAGCATGAGTACACCACAACGGTACCCAGTAAGTGTCAAGCCTAACCTCGATAGAGTACTGACGAGGTCAGGTTAGGTCTCTACTGGAAATAAATAAAAGACTGAACAAATATAGGCAGTGTAGACAGTAATGAAATTTAAACAACGAATAGTATAACAAGATTAGTTACACAGAACTAAGCAAATAGTGCAACACGGAGAAAAGATAATTAATAGTATGCTAAGGAAATAACGATCAGAGACAAGTACAAAAGAATGGGGAAGTGCCAACAATAGTCACTACTAAGATACCACCTCGCAGTCTCAAATCACAAAAATAAATCACAATCTTTCCTTATATCAACGCGGGAGCCTTTACATTGAGTTTTAAAAATCATTTTTTCCGAAATAGCATCCCGCATTTTAGCCCACTTTATCACACCGCATGGCTTCTAGTAGTTCCCCTACTAGCCATGCGTATCAAACCCACCTTTAATGAAAGGAATTTACATAGCTAAAAATCGGTAATTTCCACATTTATCCCGTGTGCACGCTCGTCAACTTGAGTACATGGCTATTACATATCACAACTATCACAAGCAACATCAATCCTAAGGAAAATTTTCCCCACTCGAAGTTAGGAAAGCCACTTACCTCAAATAGGCGAATTCACAACTCGAAAATAGCTTTTCCCTTAAAGTATGCCTCCACACGGCTCAAATCTAACCAAAATCACTCAATAACATCAAACAATGCTAGGGAATTAGTTAAGTCTTTTACACGTTTCCCAAAAGGTCAACAACATTCAATCCGGGGCCCGTCCGATTAAAACCCGGGTCCAATGGTAGATTCCATCTACCTATGACCCCACGCGTTCATATATGTGATTAGTTACAAAATTCGAGTCCAAATCGACTCTCAAAACTCAATTTCTCATTTTTTAAAAGCTTGACAAAGTTTCAAAAATTTCTACCTTGATTCACATGATTTTGATGTTAAAAGCTAACATAAGTTAAAGGAATATGATTAGAAATAGATTATGATCACTTACCCAAGGTTTTGTAGGTGAAAATCCCCTCTCCAAGTCATCTTCTACCGAGTCTAGGGTGCAAAAATATGAGAATGAACTCAAAAATACCGTCCCTCAGGTATTTGTCTAGTCACAGATGTCGCATTTGCGACCTTGGGTTCGAAATTGCGAACTCCACAAATGCGAAGAATCACTCACAAATACGAAGTCCTTCCATCTCTGCTGTCATCGCAATTGCGATGAATAGTTCGCAATTGCGAACAATGGACCCTCCGCAAATGCGACCATGATGATCGCAAATGCGAAAAAGCTCTCCCCAAGTGCACTTCGCAAATGCGAACCCAGCAGACTTGGCAACCTTCGCAAATGCAAACTCAGACCTCGCAATTGCGAGATTTGAAGCCTGCACCAAAAACAGATGCACCAACTATTTTTCCTAAGTCCAAAACCATTCTAAAGCCTATCCGAAACTCACCTGAGCCCTCGGGGCTCCAAATCAAACATGCACACGAATCGAAGAACAACATACGAACTCGCTCGCACGATCAAAATACCAAAATAAAACCTAGAACTATGAATCAGACACCAAAACGAATGAGATTTTCAAAGAAACTTAAGAACTTTCAATTTAACAACTGGGCGTCCGAATCACATTAAATCGACTCCGTTTCGCACAAAATTTTGCAGAAATATCATAAAAATATTGTAATGAACTTATACCAATTTTCGGAACCAAGATACGAATCCGGTAGCAACAAAATCAAACTTGGGATTTCTTTAAGTCTTTAAACTTCTAGTTTTTAACAAATTGCGATAATTCAAGCTAGGGACTTCTGAATTTAATTCCGGGGATACGTCCAAGTCCCAAATCATGATACGGACCTACAAGACCGTCAAAACATTGATCTGGGTCCGTTTGCTCAAAATATTGACTGAAGTCAACTCAAATGAGTTTTAACACATGATTTCGCATTTTCGTCAATTTTTCACATAAAATCTTCCGGGAAAAAATATGGACTGTGCACGTAAATCGAGGAAGGCAAAACGGAGCTAGTCGAGATTTCAAAATACAGAATTGAGGGTTAAAACTAAATATGACCTATCGAGTTATCACATTCTCCACCTCTAAAACAAACATTCGTCCTCGAACGGACATAGAAAAGTACCTGGACTGGTGAAAAGGTGTGGATATCTAATCTGCATGTCTGAATCGGACTCCCACGTGGCGGCCTCGATCAACTGACCTCTCCACTACACTCGAGTTGAAGGATAACTCTTAGACCCCAACTGCCGAACCTGCCAAGCTAGAATAGCTACCGGCTCCTCCTTATAAGTCAAATCCTTGTCCAAATGGACTAAGCTGAAATCTAACACATGGGACGGATCACCGTGATACTTCCGGAGTATGTACCCACGGAACACTGGATGGACTGTTGATAAACTAGGTGGCAATGCAAGCTTGTAGGCCACCTCTACAATCCTCTCAAGAATCTCAAAAGGTTCGATATACCTAGGGCTCAACTTGCCCTTCTTTCCGAACCTAATAACACCCTTCATGGACGAAACCCGAAGCAAGACCCGCTCTCCAACCATGAATGCAACGTCACAAACTCTACGGTCGGCATAACTCCTCTTCCTAGACTGAGCGGTGCAAAGTCGATCTTGAATAATCTTGACCTTATCCAAGGCATCATGTACTAAATCTGTACCCAACAATCGAGCATCCCCCGGCTCGAACCATCCAACTGGCGAACGAAATCGCCTCCCGTATAATGCCTCATTGGGAGTCATCTAAATGCTAGACTAGTATCTGTTGTTGTAGGCAAACTCCGCAAGCGACAAGAATTGATCCCAAGAACCCCCAAACTTTATCACACATGCACAGAGCATATCCTCCAATATATTAATGGTGCGCTTAGACTGTCCGTCCGTCTGAGGGTGAAATATTGTGATCAACTCAACCTGCATGCCTAACTCATGTTGTACGGCCCTCCAGAATCGCGATGTAAACTGTGTACCCCGATCAGAGATGATGGATACCGGCACGCCATGAAGCCTGATAATCTCGCGAATATAAACCTTAGCCAGCTGCTCTGAGGAATAGGTAGTCACCACTAGAATGAAACGAGTCGACTTGGTCAACCTATTCACAATCACCCATACTGCATCGAACTTACTCTGAGTCTATGGGAGCCCAACAACAAAATTCATAGTAATCCGCTCCCATTTCCACTCTGGAATCTCTAGCTTCTGAAGCAATCCACCTGGTCGTTGATGCTCATACTTCGCTTGCTGACAGTTTAGGAACCGAGCTACATACTCCACTATATCCTTCTTCATTCTCTTCCACCAATAATGTTGCCTTAAGTCCTGATATATCCTTGCGGTACACGGATGAATGGAGTACCGCAAACTGTGAGCCTCCTAGAGAATCAACTAACGCAAACCATCTACATTGGGCACACATAGCCTGCCCTTCATCCGTAATACACCGTCCACTCCAATAGTGATCTCCTTGGCATCGCCGTGCTGAACCATTTTCTTAAGGACAAACATATGGGGATCGTCATACTGACGCTCTCTAATATGATCATACAGAGAAAATTGAGAAACCACACAAGCCAAAACTCAACTCGGCTCTGAAATATCCAATCTAACAAATTGGTTGGCCAAGGCCTGAACATCCAATGCTAATGGCCTCTCCGCTACCGGTAGATATGCTAAACTGCCCAAGCTCTCTGCCTTATGACTCAAGGCATCGTCCACCACATTGGCCTTCCTAGGATGATACAAAATGGTGATATCATAGTCCTTAAGCAACTCTGGCCACCTCCGTTGATACAAGTTAAGATCCTTCTGTTTGAATAGATGTTGTAGACTTTGGTGGTCGGTATAGACCTCACAAGGGACACCGTACAAAATAGTGCCACCAAATCATCAAGGCATGAACAGTAGCTGCTAACTCAAGGTCATGGACATGATAGTTCTTCTCATGCACCTTCAACTGCCTAGACGCATAGGCAATCACCCTACCGTCCTGCATCAACACTGCGCTGAGACCAATACGCAACACATCACAATACACAGTATAGGACTCTGAACCCGTAGGCAACACCAACACTGGGGCTCTAATCAAAGCAGTATTGAGCTTTTGAAAGCTCTCCTCATACTCCTCAGTCCACCTAAACGGAGCACCCTTCTAGGTCAATCTGGTCATAGGTGCAACAATAGATGAAAAACCCTCTATGAATTGACGGTAATACCCCGCCAAACCAAGAAAACTCTGAATCTCTGTAGCTGAAGACGGTCTGGGCCAACTCTACACTACTTCAATCTTCTTCGGATCTACCTTGATCCCCTTACTCGACATTACATGGCCTAAAAATGCTACCGAATCAAGCTAGAATTCACACTTTGAAAATTTTGCATATAACTTCTTTTCTCTCAAGGTATGGAGCATGGTCCTCAAGTGCTGCTCATGATCCTCCCGGCTTCAGGAGTATACCAGAATGTCATCAATAAATACAATGATGAATGAGTCAGGATAGGGCTGGAATACACTGTTCATCAAGTGCATGAATGTTGCTGGGGCATTGGTCAGCCCAAATGACATCACAAGGAACTCGTAATGATCATACCGAGTCCTGAAGGCAATCTTCGGGATATCTGGCTTCCGAATCTTCAACTGATGATAGACTGAACTCAAGTCAATCTTTAAGAATACTCTGGCACCCTGTAGCTTATCAAATAGGTCATCAATGTGTGACAATGGATAATTGTTCTTCACTGTAACCTTGTTCAACTGGCGATAATCAATACACGTGCGCATAGGACCATCCTTCTTCTTTACAAACAAGACTGGAGCACCCCAAGGCGATACACTGGGCCGAATGAAACCCTTATCAAGCAATTTTTGCAACTGCTCCTTTAATTCTTTCAGCTCTGCTGGGGCCATACGATAGGGTGGAATAGAAATGGGTTGAGTGCCCGATAACAAATCAATCCCAAAATCAACATCCCTGTCGGACGGCATGCCAGGAAGATCCGCCAAAAATATATCTGGATAATCCCTCACTACCGAAACTGACTCCACGATAGGAGTATCAACATTGACATCCCTCATGAAGGCTAGATAAGCATTACAACCCTTCTCAACTATATGCTGAGCCTTTAGAAATGAGATATCCCTTCTAAGAACATAATCTAAAGCACCTCTCCACTCTAACTGTGGTAACCCTGGCATAGCTAGCGTCATGGTCTTAGCGTGATAATCAAGAATAGTATGATAGGATAACAACCAGTCCATACCCAAAATAATATCAAAATCTATCATACTGAGCAACAATAGACCGGCTTTGGTCTCAAACCCACCAAGAACAACTAAACATGACCGATACACACGGTCAACAATAATAGAATCTCCCACAGGTGTGGACACATAGACAGGAGAACTCAAAGAATCACGCGATATACCCAAATATGGAGCAAAGTAAGATAACACATAGTAATAAGTGGAGTCTGGATCAAATAAGACTAATGCATCTCTATGATAGACCGGAACAATACCTATGATGATTGATTCAGATGTAACTGCCTTCATCCTAGCAGGAAGAGCATAATATCTGGCCTGGCCTCCCCCTATAGGGCGACCTCTACCTGCCCGACCTCCACCACTAGCTGGTTGTGCAGGTGGAGTGGAAACTGGTGCGGTAATCATGGCCGGAGGACCTAGTGGAATACGCGGAGCCTGAGTAGTCTGTGGAGGTTCACCCCTCCTAAGTCTGGGGTAATCCCTCACCATATGACGAGTGTTATCACACTCAAAACAAGCTCTCGGAGGACGTGGTTGCTGTGGCTGGCTCGGGCCTAATCGGCTGGACTGACCACTGAAAGCACCTCATGCAAGAGATGCACTAGACAATGGAGGTACATAATAGGGAACCCGAGGCCTAGAAGTGGTCGGAATATCGCTGGAAGCTAGAAGTGATGAATGAACAGGGCGACTCACATAGCCCTACCATGACGAGCTGCAACTGGGGCACGGGCACCACTATATATGCTAGAATCTCGAGGCCTCTTGGCCTCCTTATCCTTTCTCTCCCTGGCCCATATACCCTCCAATCTCCTAGCAATATCCACTACCTGATGGTATGCGATGTCCATCTCTAACTCTCGGTCTATGCTAAATCTAATAGCAGGGTTGAGCCCCTCGATAAATCGACGATATGGCAGGAGCTAGTGGAATCAACCTTGCCTGAGCTAAAGTGCCAAACATGCTCAGGAACTGGGCGAGAGTCTCCTGGGGTGCTGGGGCAGTAACGGGCGTCTCATGTGCCTGCTCTCCAATTAGAGCTACTGGTGGCTCCTCTGTAGCAGCTCGTGCAGGTACTTTTGTTGCACCACGTGGACGGACTCGGTCTCTACCCTGACCCCAGACTCTTACGGCTCTAGTAGGGGGCACGGGTGTCTGGTCATTCGATCTGGCTGTGTGTGTCCCCACCATCTGTGAGAGAATAGAAAGACATAAGTTTAAAATCCCGAAGTCAACAATTTCACACGATAAGGAATCCAAAAAGTGAAGCTTTTCCTAACAGTTCCATAGTCTCCCGAAGATAAGTACAGACGTCTCTGTATCGATCCGCGAGACTCTACTAAACCTGATTGTGACTCATAACACCTATGAATCTAGAGCTCTGATACCAACTTGTCACGACCCCAATTTCCCTCTGTAGGATGCTTTGATGGCACCTAGTCTCTAAGACTAGGTAAGCCTAACAACATGCAGAATAATTGAAATAATAATAAATATAAGTCCCAACTCAACAGCTATATATAAAACAATGCTCCAACTCAGCATATACAAATCCCGAGACCCGGCAAAATACAAGTCACAAGCTCTAAGTATGAATACTGGATAATCCTATACATCATGTCTATATGTAAGGATAATGAAATAAGAGATCTAGAGAAAGGGGGACTCCGAGGCCTGCGGACGCGGTAGGTATACCTTGAAGTCTCTGCAGTAGAATCCCAACTAATGCCTGGGCTAGTAAGAAGTACCTGGATCTGCACAAAAAAATGTGCAGAAGAGTAGCATGAGTACACCACAACGGTACCCAGTAAGTGCCAAGCCTAACCTCGATAGAGTACTGACGAGGTCAGGTCAGGTCTCTACTAGAAATAAATAAAAGATTGAACAAATATAGGCAGTGTAATAAAGACAATATTGAAATTTAAACAACGAATAGTATAACAAGATTAGCTATACAGAACTAAGCAAATAGTGCAACACGGAGAAAAGATAATTAATAGTATGCCAAGAAAACAACGATCAGAGACAAGTACATAGAATAAGGAAGTGTCAATAAGAGTCACTACCGAGGGTTAAAATTTATTTTTTCCGAAATAGCATCCCACGTTTTAGCCCACCTTATCACACCGCATGGATTCTAATAGTTTCCCTACTAGCCACGTGTATCAAATCCACCATATCTCACCGCATGCATTTCAACACCCAGACCTTATACCACCTCATGTGTATCAATTCACAACATATCACATATAGCACCTCAAGTGCCCAATATCACAATTTGCCAGAGAAACCAAACAATAACAGAATTTCACTATAAGGAGCCCACGGCTCAACCACAATGTACACAAAGTCTCAACAAATAACAACTGGAAGAATAACTCAATAGAATGATATTTAACAACTTAACACTTTGCCTCAATAGGAATCACTGCCTTTGCAACTCGATACTAATTTCCACAACAAGATATTCCAAGAAATAACAATTTCAAGTAAATAATTCAATAGTTAAATAATGAATATGGAATAAGAGAAACAAGAATTTCAACTAAATATGTAGAGCAACTAGCAAGTAAGAGATAAGACAAGTAGACACGTGAAATTAGACTAAAAATGATGACTATAACATGTTAAGTAACTCAATTGAGACATGAAAGGAATTTACATAGCTAAAAATTGGTAATTTCCACTTTTACACACTCGTCACCTTGCGTACACAGCTCTTACACATCACAATTACTACAAGCAACACCAATTCCTTATATCACCGCGTGAGCCTTGCATTTATTTTTAAAAATTATTTTCCTGAAATAGCTACACGTGTTTTAGGCCCCTTATCTCACCACGTGGCTTCAAGTAATTCCCTTACTAGAAACACGCGTATCAATTCCACCTTATCTTATTGCATGTGATCAACCCATATCCTTATACCACTGCATGTGTATCAATATCACAACACAATAATCAATTCGCACCATATGTGCCCATATGCCACAATACTTGCCAAAATCAACAATACCGATATTATCACAACATATACCTCTTGGCTCAATCACAATGTGTATAAGAATCTCAACAACAATAAAATGAATGAGGAATACTCAACAATGAAAGATATCTCAACAATTTCCAACTTCAACCTCAATGTGATAATAATCATACAAAATTAGGCAAATCACTTACCTCAAATAGGCCAATTCACAACTCGAAAATAGCTTTTCCCTTAAAGTCTGCCTCCACACAGCTCAAATCTGACCAAAATCGACTCAATAACATCAAACAATGCTAGAGAATTCAATTGCAATAGATAAAGTTAAGATTTTTACACTTTTCCCAAAACGTCAACAAAAGTCAACTCGGGGCTTGCCCGATCAAAACCTGGGTCCAATGGTAGATTTTGTCTACCCAAGATTCCACGAGTTCATATATGTGATTAGTTTCAAAATCTGAGTCCAAATCGACTCTCAAAATCCAATTTCTCATTTTTTAAAAGCTTGACAAAGTTTCATAAATTTCTACCTTGATTCACATGATTTTGATGTTAAAATATAAGATAAGTTGATGGAATATGATTAGAAATAGATTAGGATCACTTAACCAAGGTTTGTAGGTAAAAATCCCCGCTCCAAGTTGTCTCCTACCGAGTCTAGGGTTCAAAAATATAAGAATGAACTCAAAAATCCCGTCCCTCAGCTATTTGTCTAGTCGCAGATGTTGCATTTGCGACCTGCGGTTTGCAATTGTGAACTCCACAAATGCGAAGAACCACTCACAAATGTGAAGTCCTTCTATCTCTGTTGTTGCAATTGCGATGAATAGTTCGCAATTGCGAACAATGGACCCTTCGCAAATGCGACCATGATGATCGCAAATGCGAAGAAGCTCTCCCCATGTATACTTCGCAAATGTGAACACTGGGTTCACCAATGCGAACCCATCAGACTTGGAAACCTTCGCAAATGCGAACTCAGACCTCGCAATTGCGAGATGTGAGGCCTTCACCAGAAACAGATACACCAGCTATTTTTCCTAAGTCCAAAACCACTCCAAAGCCTATCTGAAACTCACCCGAGCCCTCGGGGCTCCAAACGAAACATGAAAACAAGTCCAAGAACATCATACGAACTCGCTTGAGCGATCAAAATACCAAAATAACACCGAGAACTATGAATCAGATACCAAAACGAATGAGATTTTCAATGAAACTTAAGAAGTTTCAATTTAACAACCGGACGTCCGAATCACGTCAAATCAACTCTGTTTCACACCAAAATTTGCAAACAAGTCATAAATACTATAATAAACTTATACCAAGTTCCAGAACCAAGATCCGAACCCGGTAGCAACAAAGTCAAATTTGGGATTTCTTTAAATCTTTAAACTTCTAGTTTTCAACAAATGACGATAATTCAAGCTAGGGACTTTCAAATTTCATTACGGACATACGTCCAAGTCCCAAATCACGATACGGACCCACCGAGACCATCAAAATACAGACCCAGGTCTGTTTGCTCAAAACGTTGACCGAAGTCAACTCAAATGAGTTTTAAAGCACGATTTTGCATTTTCGTTAATTTTCCACATAAAAACTTTCAGAAAAGACATAGATTATGCACGCAAATCGAGAAAGGCTAAATGGAGCTAATCAATGTTTCGAAACATAGAATTGAGGGGTTAAACTATAAATGACCTATCAGGTTATTACCATAATTTAGGTATAGTAATTTATGGGAAAACAAGATATGATATCAAAATCAATTAGAAATCATTCACCATCTTGCTTTGTGTGAAAATCCCCTCCAACAATCTCCCCTCTCCAAGTTTAGAGTTCAAAATATGAGATAATAAGTCAATCCCGAAATTCCCTCAATATAGTCATCTGCAGTAGTCGCAATTACGACCAGAAGTTCGCAATTGGGAACCTCGCAAATGCGAGAAGTGGCTTGCAAAAGCGAACATGCTCCCTCACCTTCAAACATCACAATTGCAACCAGGAAGCTAGCAAATGCATCTGTATTGCAAATGCAGACTTCCGTCCGTAATTGCGACACCAACTTTGCAAATACGAAGCTGGCCTTCTCAGTTACCCATTGCAAATGTGATCAAGGCACCGCAAGGTAGACCTTTGCAATTACGAGGTCTGCAGCACCAGCAAAATCTGAACCTTCCCAAAAACCAATGTGAAACCAATCCGAGCACCAACAAAATTTGATCAAGGTTTTGACTTTTGTGTGAACTACCTCGAAATGGTGATTCAATGGTTCCAATAGGCTTGTATGGTAATTTTTGACTTAGGAATATGTTCGGATTTAGATTGGAGGTTCCTAGAGGATTTGAGCTTATTTGTCGAAAGTTGGCAAATTAAAGTACTGGAGAGTTCTTAAATTTAACGAATAGTTGACTTTCATGATACCAGCTATGAATGTTGTTGTGAAACTTGGGAATAGGTTCCTTTTGTTGTATGGAACTTGTGTGCAAAGTTTGATTGTGATCTGGAATATTTAGGCTTGAATCAGATGCTTGGTTAGAAGCTTGGAAGTTCTTGAACTTAAGAGAAGTGCAACTTGTGGTTTGATTCTTGATTCATAGATGTCATGATCTTGTATGTGTTTGAGAGCTTTGGATATGTTTGGCTAGTGTTTATGGACTTCTTGGTATGATTGGACGGGGGTCTTGAAGGGCTCGGGTGAGTTTCAAATCACGCGGAGCATGTTTGTAGAAGTGCTGAGTTGTTACTGGTTCCAGAGTGTCGCAATTGCGATAGAAGGGTTGCAATTGCAACCATCTCATTTGCAAAGTGGTCATCGCTTTTGCAACCTGGTAATGCTGGGAGGACCTTGCATTTGCGAGGTATTGTATCGGATTTTGCGGTTAGGTGCTTCTGAGGGGACCTTTGCAAGTTGCGACATGGCAAGGTCAGGTGAATTTTTTGCATTTGCGATGCAAGTCCCAGGTCACAAATACGACATCTACAGCTGAGTTAGAAGTTGAAATTTTGGGATTTAAGCTCATTCTCGTATTTTAAACCCTAGACTTGGAGAGGGGGCGATTTTGCTAATGGATTTTAATACAAGACTTTAGGGTAAGTAATTTTACTCATTTATAGTTAATTTCAAAAATCTACATGGATTATTAACACCTAAAACATGGGAATTTTGAGATGAAATTTGGGGGTTTTACCTACATTTTAAGAGAATGAAATTTGAGGTTTTGAGCCATGATTTGGACTTGGATTTGAAAATCAAACATATATTTGGACTCATATGGTTATGGGTAGTCGGTATCTACCCCTTGACTCAGATTTTGACCATGTAGGCCCGGGGTTAACTTTTGTTGATTTTTTGAGAATTGATTAAAAATTAAAACTTTATTGTTTGGAATTGATTCCTATGATATTGTTTAACATTATTAAGTGATATCTAGCTAGATTTGATTCGGTCAAAAGTGATTTCTAAAGGGAAGGCGATTTTGGAAGGTTCATTTGCGCATGTTAAGGAAAGTATCTTGCTTAATCTTGTTATGAGGGAATAACCCTTAGGATTTGACCTTACTTGTCTATTTGGAATGTGTGAGAAGCAACGTATAGGATTATTATCTCTTAGCATGAAAATATAAGCTCATGTAGTCATACAAATGATTAAACTTGAATCATAAAAATCATAAAATCTAAATAAGGCATAATATAAGGCTAAAGTCTAAGCGACGTATATGCGTGTAACGACCCGATCGGTCGTTTCGAGAGTTGCAGCCCTATTTTTTCCATTTATACTTTTTTGTTTTATTCAGCTATATTATGTTATATTGGGTTAGTTGGTTCGAGACCGGAGTGGTTTCAGAGTGAATTGAGACACTTAGTCTCTTAAGTAGAAACTTAAGTTGGAAAAGTCAACCGGATATTGACCTATGTGTAAACGATCTCGGATTCAAATTCTGATAATTCAAATTGCTCTGTATGGTGATTTTGAGCTTAGGAGCATGTACAGAATATTATTTGAAGGTCCGTAGAGGAATTAGGCTTGAAATGCGATAGGTTCCGGAGTCATTTGTAGAAATTAGAAATTTCAAAGTTCATTAGGCTTGAATTGTGGTGTAATTCATGGTTTTAGCGTTGTTTGAGGTGATTTGAGGGTTTGGCTAAATCCGTATGATGTTTTAGGACTTGGTAGTATATTTGGTTGAGGTCCCGAGGGGCTCGGGTGAGTTTCAGATGGTTAACGGGTTGGATTATGGACTTGGAACTCTGCTGGAATTTTTCTGATGCACCATCTGGTTTCCTTCGACGCGTTCGCGAGTGGAGTCTCGCGTTCGCGAAGAGGAACTGAGAGGCTGGCAATATTTTCTCTTCGCGTTCGCGAAGGGTGGACTGGGTGTGTATTGCGAACGCGAGAAGTGTTACGCGTTTGCAAAGAAGAGAGGAAGCAACCGAGGACCCCAGGCAATTGGTCTACGCATTCACGTAGGGGGTGTCGCGTTCGCGTAGTGAGGGGGAACGAAGCATCGCGTTCGCGATGGGTTGAATGTGTTCGCGTAGAAGGCATTGAGACAGAGGCATATTGTGCTTCGCGAACGCGAGGGTGATGTCGCGTTCGCGAAGGAGGAAATTTGGACGGGAGCTATTTTGTGCTTCGCGAACGCCAGGCACTGACTGCGTTCGCGAAGAAGAAAAGCCTAGGCAGTGAGTTTAAGTTCTGAAAATGGGACTTTGTCCCATTTTCAAATTTTTGACGATTTGGAGCTCGGATTGAGGCGATTTTTGAGTGATTTTCAGAGAAAATAACGGGGTAAGTGTTCTTAACTCAATATTGGTTAAATTACCCGAATCCATGATTGTTTTTATCATTTAATTGGTAAATTGAGTTGGGAAAATTTGAAAACCCTCTTGTTTAAATTGAAGATTTGAGGGTCGAGTTGGGATTGAATTTTGGTAAAATTAGTATGGTTAGACTCGTGGTTGAATGGGCTTCTGGATTTTGTAACTTTTGTCGAGTTCCGAGATGTGGGCCCCACGGGCAATTTTCGAGCTAATTTTTGGATTTTTATGGAAAATTATTATTTTCTTATGGAATTAATTCCAATGAATTTTATTGACTAAAATGAATTATTTATGACCAGATTCGAGGCATTTGGAGACCAATTCACGAGGAAAGGACATTGCATAATAAGAATTTCATAGCTTGAAGTAAGTAACGATTGTAAATCCAGTCCTGAGGGTATGAAACCCCGGATATCGTATCATTTTATTACTTTGAGGTGACTCACATGCTAGGTGACGGGCGTGTGGCCGTGCACCATTGGGGATTTTGACTTGGTCAGTCCCGTAGCAACTGTAAAGTTGCATATTTTGTTGAAACTATGTGATACTTATATGTTTTAGAAAGAGTTTCTGTAAATTGGGCTGAATGCCATGTGTTGGGCCTTGTGCCAGTGCTATTTGGACCTTTAGAGGGCCTTTTCTCACTATCCTCTCATTGTTTTTGATTGAAAATCTATACTCAGTCATGATTATACTTGTTTACTGCATAACTCAGTTTTATGACTCTATTTTGATGCATATAAATGTTGTTTTGGGCCGAATGCCCTGTTTTTACTGAAATGCCCGAATGGCTTGAGAGGTTTATGACTGAGTGAGGCTGAGGGCCTGATTGTGAGAATGAGTGTGGATTGGGGATGCCCACCTGCAACATACTTTATTATTATAGCACGTGAGTTGTCCGTGCAGATTATAGCTCTTGGGCCAAAGGAGCCCCTCCAGAGTCTGTACACACCCCCAGTGAGCACAGGTACCTACTGAGTGCGAGTGTCGAGTGCTGAGTGACTGGGAGGCATGAGTGATTGTGAGGTATGCCCGAGTGGCAAGAGTGATTGTGAGGTATGCCCGAGTAGCACGAGTGACTGTGAGGTTTGCTCGAGGGGCTGTATATGAGTGATGTTTTGTCCGGGGGCTGTTTTTTATTTCATTATTTTGCTCACCTTTGCATTTTTTCTCTGTCTGAAAACTGTTGAAAAATATCTTTAAATGATTTTTTTTCTGGAACTGGGTTAAACGAGATGTTTTGATTCAAATCCTGATTTTAAAAGCATGTGGTGTTTTACTGAGATTTTCCGATATGAATGTTATATGCTTTATTACTCGTCACTACTACTTAGTATTTATTTATTATTGTTACTTACTGAGTTGGCGTACTCACGTTACTCCCCGCACCTTGTGTGCAGATTCAGGTGCAGTTGGACACAGTAGCGGTTATTGAGTGTTCTGGTTGCAGATTTTCTTGGAGATAACAAGGTAGCTTTTGGCGATCACAGTCCATGTTCTTCTCCCTCTTATCTTCCTCTAGTTGTATTAAGCTATTTTTCAGACTGAGTTAGCCTTGGTATTGTTAGACAGATTATAGTAGATGCTCATGACTAGTGACACCCCAATGCCGGGCTTTTTCTTCCGCACTTTTATTTTGATTTGAACTCTTTTACGAAGGTTTTTATGTTAAATAACATTGAACTTATCTTTAAAATGAAACTATCGGTTTGTTTTGGAAATGAGTCGGCTTGCCTAGTTCCACGATAGGCGCCATCACGACAGAGATTAGTTTGGGTCATGACAATGCGGGTGCTATGTATGATTCATGACCGGATTAGACTTTAGCCTTCTATTATGCCTTATTTAGATTTTGTGCTTTTTATGATTCAAGTTTAATCATTTGTATGACTACATGGGCTTATCTTTTCATGCTAGTGACCATGTTTAGGATTATTATCTCTTAATTGGCCAAGACGGGCTATTTGTGAAATTATTGCTATAATTGATTTATCCATAGTTATGCTTTACATATTGAGCACACATCTGAACTATATTATTATTATGTCCTTGTGCACCTTTTTTGATTAATGTGAGCATGTGTCTCTTGAGATGAAATATTATTTCGAATTGTTATGATTATGGCACAATTGGACATATTAAGCGGATATGATTTGAAAATGGAATGAGGTCTCTTCCATGCGGATATTGTATATGGTATTGGATGTTGTAGCACAAGGTCTTTACCGTGCAGATAAGATGATATTGCTATTGTTTTGCACGAGTACTATATTGTGCAGTGTGTAGATTTGGATCCATCCCCCGAGGGTCGCCCTCTCATATTTCTCTCTTGATGTCATACACGCGGATTATGATAAATTGACAGATATTGGTTGATTCTGATATAAAATCCGATGATAATGATTTTTGAGCATGAAGGTAGAAGTTTGACCATACGAGTGAATCCTTTATGCCTTGTTATGCATTCTATATACTTTCTATGTTGAATTCTAACATGCTATTCGATTCCTTTGTTATGTGATGATGACTAGTTAGTCAAGGTTGAATTTTTCATGTTAAGCTGATATCTCCTGATTTGATAGTTGATAATCTAATCCAGTCATGAATCATACATAGCACCCGCATATACGTCGCTTAGACTTTAGCCTTCTATTATGTCTTACTTAGGTTTTTTGCTTTTTATGATTCAAGTTTAATTATTTGTATGACTACATGAGCTTATCGTTTCATGCTAGTGACCATGTTTAGGATTATTATCTCTTAATTGGCTAAGACGGGCTATTTGTGAAATTATTACTATAATTGATTTATCTATAGTCATGCTTCACATATTGAGCACACATCCGAACTATATTGTTATGTCCTTGTGCACCTTTTTTTGATTAATGCGAACATGTGTCTGTTGAGATGAAATGTTATTTCGAATTGTTATGATTATGGCACAATTGGACATATTAAGCGGAAATGATTTGAAAATGGAATGAGGTCTCTTCCGTGCGGATATTATATATGGTATTGGATGTTGTAGCACAAGGTCTTTACCGTGCAGATAATATGATATTGCTATTGTTTTGCACGAGTACTATATTGTGCATTGTGTAGATTTGGATCCATCCACCGAGGGTCGACCTCTCATGTTTCTCTCTTGATGTCATACACGCTGATTGTGATAAATTGACAGATATTGGTTGATTCCGATATATAATCCGATGATAATGATTTTTGAGCATGAGGGTAGAAGTTTAACCATACGAGTGAATCTTTTATGCCTTGTTATGCATTCTATATACTTTCTATGTTGAATTCTAATATGCTATTCGATTCCTTTGTTATATGATGATGACTAGTTAGTCAAGGTTGAATGTTTCATCTTAAGTTGATATCTCCTGATTTGATATTTGATGATATTGCACCTGTTATATTCTTGTTGCGAATTGTTATGACTGTATAAGTTTATTTGGTTAGTGAGTATCACATGACTTGAACCTCGTCACTACTTCACCGATGTTCGTTTGTTCGTGGTTTGTAGTTATAATGGTAAAAATATGTCCAATGAAATGATACGATAAATTTTAAATTTAAAACTAAGGTGGAATTTTTCCTTAATTTCGTATTCCTTTTTGAATTCAAATCTCTATTTCTATACTTATCCTCCAAAACCTCAAATTTTATTCATTATTGGGTCAATTGACCCGGTCAATGGAACGTCCATAGTAAGCACAAAAGTCATAGCAGTCAAAGATGATGTTATTTCTACGGACACATTATTTCCAACCCCACCCAACATATTGGTTGACAATACGAGCGACTATACAATAGGTCTTCCCCCTCTCCGTCCGAGTAAAGAGAAAAAAGAGAGACGAAGACCCCTATAGCTAAGACAAAGACAATATTCATTCATTCATCACTTTGTGTGTGTGTGTGTGTTTCCTCTGCGTTCTTTTTCTTCTTCTTTATTCTACTACTACTACTACTACTTGTCTATACGTTGTTGTTTGTCTGCCGGTGGAGGTGAGTGGGTTCAACTCGGTGGAGCTGCGCGTGGTGGAGTTTGTGTACAGCTTCAGAATCGATCGGGTGTTAGGAGTTGGAACAGTAAGTTTTGCAAAGTCAAGCTCCCTCTTTGATCAAGGTAAATTTATCATTTTCTCCTCGATTTTACTCTCAGATCACCAAATTTAATTGATTTTTTTTTAAATTTTATTTATTTATTAATAATGGGGATTTTATGCTTGTTTTTAATTTGTTTATTTTTTGTTAATTTTGAGCTGGAGTAGAGCTATTCTTTTGATGCTTATAGTTAAAAATTCCAAACACCTGTATATGAGAGTTTGAGCTGGAAACAGAAATGGACGCGTTTTTGGGAAATTACAATTTAACCCCTAGCTCTGGAAGAAAATTGCAGAGGGGAAAATGTGTGGTTTTAATTATTTTTAGTTTTTCAAATAGATTTTTATGTACTTGATGATTTATCTTTTGTGTTTGTATGTTTTAAGAAAGTTTTATGTCTGTGTAAGGATAAGTGAAATATTTGGAGGTTTAGTTGTTTGTTTTACACTTATATTTTGTGTGGTGTTTGCGTAATTGTGTTGGAGACTTGCATGTCTGTGTAAGGATAAGTGAAATATTTGGAGGATCCTGGTTTTAAAGAAGCTCTAATTTGCGTTAAAAGACGACTCGTTTAGTATTTGTGTAAAATGGAGGTGAGTAGAGCTTAATGGGTAAAGAAGATTCATGTATTCGTCCCCCAGTAATTTGGAATGATCGATTGACTCTTTAATTTCATTAAGTTTGAAAAGTTAATCTTTGTGTATTTTTTTTTTTTGATAACCGTGGTGTCCGGGCCAGCTTGCGCGCACCTCGACTAATTTCCCGGGATACCTGCCACTTCCCACCAGCAACAGGTACCAGGTAACTCTATCTACCAAGGCTTGGATAGATGGGAAGAAATCACCTAGTATTTGCCTCCGCTGGGATTTGAACCTGAGACCTCATGGTTCTCACCCACTTCATTGACCACTAGGCCACACCCTTGGGCGCTAATCTTTGTGTAGTTATTGTCCCTTAATCTACTGGTAATAGCATTCTGGGTTAAGAAGTGGGAAAGGAGGGTTTTCTGAATTGGGTTTTCAAAAAAAATGACCTTCTGTCTTTTTCATATTGTTTTCACAGGATTATGGAGAGTGAAGTTTGACTGTGCCAATCTTCATGCAGTATAAATAAGCTAGACTTGAAGCTTTTGTGCTGCAGCAGATTTATCAGAGAAAATGTTGGAGGCTCCAAAGTTCGCAGGACTTATCGACTTAAATGAGAACCATGATAATTATGGCATCACTCAAAATTTTTACCATAAGCTTGGCGAGGGTTCAAACATGTCAATCGACAGTTATGGGAGCTTGCAAATGAGCATTGGTGGAGGTTCGGTTGCGATGTCAACGGATAACAGCAGTGTTGGATCAAATGGTTCCCACACACGTATTTTAAACCACCCGGGCCTCAAGCGCGTCCGCAATAACTATACCACAGCAGCTAGTGTAAATAGGGGGAGAGTTTCTCAAGGGTTGAGTGATGATGCCCTAGCTCAAGCTTTGATGGATCCTCGATTTCCTACCGACGGGCTTGAGAATTATGATGAGTGGACAATTGATTTGAGGAAGCTAAACATGGGTCCAGCTTTTGCTCAGGGGGCTTTTGGGAAACTCTACAAGGGAACATACAATGGTGAGGATGTTGCTATCAAGCTTCTAGAGAGGCCAGAAAATGATCTTGAGAGAGCTCAGTTGATGGAGCAGGCATTTCAGCAGGAAGTCATGATGTTGGCAAGGTTGAAGCATCCAAACATAGTGCGTTTTATTGGTGGATGCCGTAAACCTATGGTCTGGTGTATTGTGACTGAATATGCGAAAGGGGGATCAGTGCGTCAGTTTCTGGCCAGGAGACAAAATCGATCAGTGCCCTTGAAGTTAGCGGTGAAGCAGGCATTAGACGTGGCAAGGGGGATGGAATATGTACATGGCCTGAATCTGATACACCGTGACCTGAAATCTGACAATCTACTGATTGCTGCGGACAAGTCGATCAAGATTGCAGATTTTGGGGTTGCTCGTATTGAAGTGCAGACTGAAGGAATGACACCAGAGACTGGAACATACCGCTGGATGGCTCCGTAAGTGTCTGGACTCTCTAGCAGCCTTATTAAATCATCTTATCTTATTCCTGTCTATGGTCTTCGGCATTACCCCTTAACAGAGCTATGTTAGCTGTTTCACTCTCTTTGGAATACTTCATCTTTTTTTGTGTTAGTTTTATAGTTTCCAACGTCCTCATGCTAAGTATATTTGATTCATATATGTTAGATATTCGTGCCTATACGGTACAACCTTCTACTTACGAAGAAAAAAGAGGAATGGCTGCAAACAGAAATATGTTTGTTCAGCATGATATATTTGCTTGGACAATAAATCCGTAATATAACCTTCTCTCGATGGTCTGAAATATAACAGCATGTTGCATATCTTTTTCAAAATTGAAAGGTAATGTGCGCTTAATAGGGAGCATTTTCCCTTGAGCTATTTTTGTTTTTGTACCTTTTCTCCTTGAACTATGGAAAGGCAACACCACTATCCCTTCTGTGTACTCCACCTTAACTTGAATGTATAACATGCTTATTCCGTGTGCTGCGCTCCACTGTTTCTGGCCGTTAATAATTGAAAGTATTGTATGGATCATGGATGTACTGCAATTTAATCTGGCCAATTATTTCATATTTGAATATTAAAAATTAATCACTGGTGTCTTGTAAAATTACTTTTTCACAAGAAAAGAAAAAAAGGAAATAAAAGGGGGAAAACGGGTAAAAAAGGGAAGAGACATCAGTTGGGTAAAGACTCTAACTGTAAAGACTTCTCAGTAGTTCATTACTTATTAAGAAAAAAAAAAGTTAGAATATTTCACTATCAGTTATTGTTTTGAATACTTTCCATCAGCAAATTGCTAAAGATTAGAAACAAATTGCTTTTTACTGAAGAATAAAAAGTAACAGGGGATGGTAGTTCATACTTCATACAACTATAACTACAACTACAACAACTATGCCTCAATCCCACACTAATTCTGGCTGTGTTTGAAAATTGAATTTGGTATTAAGAATATGCAGTAATGTTCTTTAACTAAATTTCTTTTGGAGTAAAAAGAGCTAGAGTGCGATTTTCTATGTAACTACAACCTATGCCTCAACAACAGCGTGTTGCATTCCTTTTTCTAGGTTGAAAGTTAGTGTGTGCTTGATAGGGAGCATTTTCCCTTGAGCTATTTTTTGAACTTTTTCTCCTTGAAATATGGAATGGTAATACCATTAAACCATCTATATACCCTGCCTACAACTGAGTGTATAACACGCTTATTCTGTGTGTTGCGCTCCACTATTTCCGGTTAATAATTGAAGTGCTGTACTTTACACTATGGATATACTACAATGTAATCTGTCCAGGATTAATTAAAAGCTATTTAGGAGTGTCATGTACAATTACTTCTTTTTTTTACCAAAAAAGGAAAAAAGAAATAAGAAATAGAAAGAGATGTTAGTTAGGTGAAGATTCTAATTGTAAAGACTTTTCAGTAGTTCATTTCTTATTAAGAAAAAAAAAATTGAATGTTTCACTATTAAGTGTTTCGACTACTTTTCAACAGCAAATTGTTAATTGTTTTTGGAAATTGACTTTGGTACTTAAGTATGCAATTAGCCAATTGTGTTCTTTTCCTAAATTTCTTTTTGGAGCAAAAAGATCTAGAGTGCGACTTTCTGATGTAATTTTCAATAGAGCATAACCAAAGGGGAGTGCTCCCTAATTATCAAAGGAGGTGCTTTAACAGTCTCTATGGTGCAACTCTCCAAGAAGAATAACAAGTTGTACTTTCTTTGGAAATCTGCCTTCCTCCTAATGCAACTAGTCTGCAGTACAGTTAAGTTGCTACCTATTCATAAAAAAAATTCCTTTTCTTGATTTGATATGTCTACAACTCCCTTTCTCCGTTCCAATTTCTGACACTCTTTCCATTTCCCAAAATGTTTGATATTATTCCATGCAATTTTCACAACTTTCAAGAATTTTAGTTCTTTTAGCTATTAAAATTTTGAGCTTTGATTTGATGGTCTCTCTATAAAACTAAGTTTTTAACCATAACTTTGATATTTTCTTCTACTATGACTAATATAATTTCTAAGTCAAATTAACGTCATAAATTCTACTTAGAGTTGAATACCACCATATAAAATGAGACAGGAGGAAGTTATATAATATTGTATGCAAGGACGCTTCAAGTTTATGGTAAACTTTAATACAAGGAAGCAATAGGTAATTTCTTCTGTGTACAAAGATAAGAACATAAGACCTTCTCTAAATCTCAGATCATAACTCGTTGCTAGTAATACTTTGTGAAACATTAGCCATTTTGGTAGTTTTAGCCATTTTAACTTAAAAAGTTGAGCTTTCTTTCATTGCATGTCCTTATTAATGACTAGATAGAGAGAGGCAGACTATGCTCCAATATTTGTTTCCCCATTTCGAAAGATGGAAGTAGAAAAATGGATATTTTAATCGGATCCAGCTTGTTTGATTTGTACTCTATTCATTATCATTCGTGCTGAGACTTTTCTGTATTGAAATGTGAGTTCTGAGAATATATCACGTTGAGTATGCTGATGAATATCTTTCTGCTTTCGTGCTTCTTATGGAAGGTTGAATTAACAGGAAACTTGAAGTAGTGCCTTTAATTCCTTTCTTTGTAGATCTGTTTGTGAACATTCTTTTGGACAAGAATTTTAGAAGGAAGATTGAATGCTGGTTCAAAATTCATAAATGAGTAAAAGTGGGAGCCAATCGCTGTCTGACTTTTAGGTGACCAAATTAGAATTCGCCTTGCAAAGTTGGAGGAAAGGCAGTGTGTATTTTCTATGAGTAGACGTGGAAACTAAATGTTTTAGGTGTTCTCACTATTGATCTGTGGAGAATTCAAAATGCTTTTGGTTGCTTGAGGTCTGGTCTATGTCGGTTTCATATTGGTTTTTTAGCTCGATGAGGCCAGCAATTGGTCCTTTAATGTGACGTGGTTAAATAAAATTGTTGTTGGTAAAGCACACGAGTAATATGCTTTTCAACATTTTAGTTTTAGTTTTCCTTTCATCGCAAATGAAGCAGACTGGTATACAGTATCCTATCTTAGATTGTCACATCTAGGGAAATAGATTAACTCACTTTATTTGAATTGCTTTCATAGAAAGCCTAGCAACTCTTATTCATAATGCACTGACATAGTCTTGACAACCTAAATGATTTCAAATAGATATTACTGCTTGTCTCAAGTTCAGAGAGTAGAATAGCACAACAGAAGTTGTCTGTCATGGCATGAATTAATGAAGTCTTTGGGAGGAAAGCTAAAGAAGTGAGTGAGGGTTGGGTCTTTCCCTTTTATCCTCATACCTGGAGCATTTCCTTTTCAGGTTAGCACATTTTACTGATCCCATACAGCAGCACTTTATTTATTGAGGTTTATGATGAATTGACCTTTGCTGGAGAAAGTGCTATTGTTCCATAAACAAAAGGACATTCTCCTCAATCCTTCCAACTAGATAGGTGGCTCTTCTTTTCTTCATTTTCCCTGCAGGAAAATGTCATAAGCTTGGCACATCAACTATTAATGGGACTCCTATTCTTGAGATTTTTTTAGTTCATAAAGAAGGGTAGATTCATTTAGATAGCTGCGAGAGAAGCGGTGATTCTGTCGTGCTTACTGGGAGAGAGGCAGCTCCTGGACCATCTTTTCCAGCTAGGTAGTGAGTAATCACTCAACAGTGAACACTATTGAAAGCGGCCGGGAATGAGTACCTTCCCTTCAAATACTTTTTGTTGGGATCCCGTTGCGACAATCGCTCTATAGTCTGATTCAGTTATGGTTCAGTTACTTAAGCTTACAGATACGTTCATTTGGTGGTTTAGTTGCTTAGTTTCCCGGTCATAACTAGTCTTGTTTAGCATGGTTGTTACCATCTACACTTAGCTGTTGTCACATCAGATTTTGTTCAATGTCTCTGCGTACCACATTCTTTTACCTTACTTTAATAATGTTGACCAATCAAAAAGATAAAAATAATGTTGACTGATTACCTTTCAGGCTCGCTCTTTCCTAAGATGGTGCTCGTGTTACTCAAGATAATTTCCAACACCATGTTCTAGATCTAGAGGACAACCTTACTAGATTTTTCCATGCCGATCAACAACTTAGAAGTATGGTCGTGTGGGTTAAGGCATTGGTATGCTTAATCGACATGAAAAGGAGAACATGGAGTATAATTTATTTCCAGCCGGGGGGTTCTTTTTTAATCTTTTGTTTGCATATCTCGTCAGACAAGCTTGTTTTAAAGAAGTTCTATTCTTAAACATACAAGGGATAATCACTTCTTGTTGGAATAAGTTGAGAGGCACAGAAGTGCTGATCCCCCTCCTTTTTAATTCACATTTCTCATCAGACAAATTTGGGATTTCAAAAACTATTTCTTAGAAATACAATGGATCAACACTTGGTCGAGAGGCACAAAAGTGTTCCCTCTTTGTAGAATAGAGCATCCATTTTGTGTCTCTCGACTTTTTGCAACAATTCCAATATTTGCTAGTCGAAAGGAAGAGGACTCAATGCTTGGAAGTTGAATCCAATTCTTCCAAAATTTTCTACTTACCAAAAAAGTAAAAGAAAAACTTGCAAAATTTTCTATTTCAGTCAACAACCTCTTGCTAGATGATATTAAGAAGTAGAGTGCCGGAAGTAGTTCCTTTGGCACTCACATGGACGATATGGGAAGATGAACATGGAGTGTTCTTAGGAGTAGAAAGTTACCTTGTATAGTACCAAAACAAGGTCCCTGGGACATTAAGTGGAAAACTGCGAAGTGAAGCGCACAATTTATTAAAAATAAAGTACCAAAACATAAATGAGTTTAAACTATAATAATTAAATTGCAATTAACATAACTGATTTCAACGTAAGAAAGGAGCTTAATAAGAAATCTCTAAGAACTTCGAATACCATACCTCAGGCCATTTGGTGGACTGTCTGGCTTGAAAGAAACAACAGGATTTTTGAAGGCACTATGAGAAACATTCTCAGCCTTAAACAGAGATGTATTTTTTTGTTAGCTTTTTGGTGCAATCTGGTCATTGAACATGATATAGATGGAATGCTAGAAACAATAGAGGGTTTGCACAACTTGTAATTATGCCTGATGCACTGGCTAAGTGCATAAATTTATAACATCTTTAATTACTTAAAAGGGCAGCCCGGTGCACTAAGCTCCCGCTATGCGCAGGGTCCGGGGGAGGGTCGGACCACAAGGATCTATCGTACGCAGCCTTACCCTGCATTTCTGCAAGAGGCTGTTTCCACGGCTATCAAAGAAAAATAACTAATTTCAACGTACAATATTGCCGGTGGTAATCCAACTTCTCAAATACATTTGAGGAATAACCTCTTATTCTAAGTGTTTTTGGTGCACCCATGAAGTTCCTATGCATATAGAAGATTGGATGACATCTATAGATAACCATATTTGTGTAGGTTCTCTACTTTTTGGTATACGGCTTGTATATGAGAGTTTTCCCACATTAATAAAATTATTTACCTCAAAGAAAAAGAAAATTAATGTAACTCCTCAAAGTTGAGATTTTCAAAGAACTGGCTGTTACTCGTCAAGATCTAGTAGCTTCTGCTCCAGCTGTTGAAGTAAACTAGCCATCTTTCCATCTCCCAATCAAAGCAGTACCTACAGATTTCCAACATCCACGAATTCCCTGATTTATGTTTAAGCTTTCATTTGGTTGGAAAATGTGAAAAATGGATTTATATTTTTTTTGTGTGTTTCGATTAGGACATTTCTTTTAGAAATTTTCTCTGAAAAAGATGGTGATTCTAGCTTCCAGAAATAGTGTCGAAATGCTTGTGATTAGAACAGATGCATGAGGTTGCTCAGGTGATATTTAGGTTGGCTAATGTGGGTGAGATTGGCACATCACCGTCATGGTAGATTTATCTAAAACTTATTAGTGGATGTCTTGTTTGAAGAAAAATATGAAATATGCTTTTTGACTAATGTAATAATGGTCTTGCCTAAATTACCAAAATAAATAAAAAATGGTCTTGCCTAAATCTTCATATCAGTTAAAGTTGTTGCCCAGCATGTGAAGTCACTCTGTATAAGTTAAATCTAGTTTTGATTTCTATTCATCTGAAAAAGGAAATTACGTTTCTAGTGAGAAATCTGTGTTGTAGCAATTCTGCCTAGTATAGATATTTTTGCTTCCGGTTTTGCAATATATTAGGATTCTTCTCATTTGGAAAAAAAGAAAAACATCCAAAATCGTTTAGCATGTATGTTTCATTGTTGGCTACTTGAGTGCATTTACTCTGATATGCAGGGAGATGATCCAGCATCGAGCTTACACCCACAAAGTCGATGTTTATAGTTTTGGCATCGTTCTGTGGGAACTCATAACAGGGATGCTTCCCTTCCAGAAAATGACCGCTGTGCAGGCAGCTTTTGCTGTTGTCAACAAAGGTGTTCGTCCAGCAATCCCCAATGATTGTTTGCCTGTCCTAAGTGAGATCATGACCCGCTGCTGGGATGCTAACCCTGATAATAGGCCACCATTCTCTCAAGTGGTCAGAATGCTCGAGGTCGCAGAGACAGAGATCATGACAACTGTCAGAAAGGCCCGTTTTAGGTGCTGCATAAGCCAACCGATGACTACTGATTAATGTGGGAAGAGGAATCTAGAAGCAGTAAGAACAGGAGTAAAGAATTTTGGGAAGGCCAAAAAAACATCTGATTTTAAGTCCTTTATGTGTATCTATTAGGCATAATTTCTTTGTTCGATAGGAAAGGGAGTAAGTTATGAGAACTTTTTGTTTCATTGTTGTATCCTTTTAACCCCCCCTCCCCCTCCCCCTCCCCCTCCTTTCTCCTTTGATTTAAGATGCTGATAAGTAGTAGAAGAGAGGGTTGATGTGTATCATACCGGTCCTTTTATGGCATTGTAGACCTTATCCTTTGTTGTTATTAAGTTTGAATGTATAAGGTCCTAAAGAAGTTACTCTCTAATCCATGCCCACACCCAAATCTCTGTGTTGGCTCCAAATGTTTGATCTTACATTGCAGGAAATACGGTAGCAAGAGTAACATATTTTGCTTGGAGGACTGAAGTCATTAAAATCAATCTATATGACCACAATGTTTTATTAGTCAATGTGGTGTTGGTGAATGAGAGGTTTTGGAGGATTGAATTTCTGATTATTGGGGAGCAAGAATGACGATTTTGCTTGGAGATGGGACACATTCAAATCAATTTGTATGATCAGGATATACTAGTTGGTATAAGGGATGGGGATTAATTGTTCTAATTATTGGAGACAATAAGTTAACTATCTTAGTTCACGACCACCCCGCCAATGCTTTATTTTGTTCTCCTTTGAGGGAAATAATAAAAATAAAAATTACAATTGAAAAATAAGAAAACAAGATGGAGGTGTAATACTGGACTTTCGAAATAAGAGAACAAAAAGGAGATGAAGCTTTGAAGTTGGTTAAACCTTTGATATATTTCCGCGTTTGGTGCATAGCTCAAATTCTTCAGTGGTTAAGAGACCATAATCAAATCTTGATGCACATTCGAATAAGAAATAAATCTCCCAATCGACCACTTATTTAAGGGAACCTGATGAGCCATCTTCAATCTCGAGCAAGTATGCTAGTGAAAATATGCTTCCTCGTTGACATTCCTTTGAAGTAGTTGAAGGATCCATCAACACGGGTTATAAATTTTAGAACGACGACTTAAGTGCTAATAAATAGGTTCTAAATTTAATATTCGTACATATATAATGAATTTCTTTACACAAATACACTGTTAGAGCAAAAACTACTAGGTTCGGCCGAACACACCATATTAAAAGGTCGGAGTAAAGACAATAGCTAGAACAATGCAGCATGAGAAAACATCGATACCTATGATTCCATAAAAGAAATAATCTGACTGCCAAGGCCAGACATTATTTTGGTTGATGAAGAAATACAGGCTCGATATGAAGTCATTCGATTTCTCTAAAGATATTAAGGCCTCCTCCCAATTATCACCCATTTTGGCAGTTCTATAGGAATACAAAAGCAGCCATTGGTACTGCCTGAAACTATGAAAAACTAGAGTACATAAAACATCAGCCCGGAAAGATCCAAATTTCCAGATGTCGGATGGCTTCTGTATTGCCTGCCATCACCTACTTAAAGAAACAACGAAGAAATAACGGGAAAACAGTTAGCACTAACATTACTGGCTGCCTCTCCTTGCCCAAGAATTGCAAATCACAACCAACTCATTGAACAAATGACAAATAAAGGAAAGAGATAAAGAGAGTTTTCTGATCCAAAGGTGATGAAAAGGCCACCTCCCAAAATGCTGTTAGCAATCTCCTTAACTATACGAGCCAGCTGGTTGCCCAACCAACTAACATTGAATGACAGCAGTTGATATTGCCTCTGGAATCTGCTACAGGCTTAAGCATTACAAACTCTTTTTAAGGCAATTTCTTGTTGCCTTCCAAGTTTAATGTGCCGGCAAGACTATCCGCTAGTTGACTTATTGTGTCAGCTGCAGTAGTAACTGCAGCACTACCAGGTTGAAGTGTTCGCTGTTTACTCTTCTTTTCCAGCAAGGACTTCTCCCTCTCATCGTAATAGGTGAAATCATCCAATATAGAGGTATCCGCTTCATAGTTTTTGAAAATTTTCAACATTTCTAGTCCCTCTGACAATTTCACCTGAAATGATCAGAAAGACAAAACAATGTGAAGCAACTGCAACTCGTAAACACAAGCTATAGGACACATAGCCCAAGCAAGAGCAAGGGCACATGGTTGTCAATGCCAAGGTTTTGAATGTTAGCATACAGAAAGAAAAAAGAAAACAAGAGAAATTTCTAGCAGCCATTGATCAATATTTGCAAATCAAGCTGCACCATCCTGAAATAATTTATGTGATGATACAGACAAAAGATCTGGACTAGCTACATTCAAGATAAGGAATTCCGCAGAAAATTTGCAGCTCCAATCGGTAATAGACATTGAGAACTGGATAATAATCTTCCTTATCAAAAAAGAACTGGATGATAATCTTAGACATTAAAGAAGCAAGAACAAAAGTAGAAGATTACAAGGGCGTATAGTAAAGATATATACCTCTTGAGAATCTCGACTGTGAGTAACTGGTTTGTTGTCATTATGTTCCAGAAGTAGGTGGCGGAACTGACTGTTAGGCACGTCCTTAATGACATGCCATTTAACAGGAAATTGCCCACTCCATCGATCCTGCTGCCAGTGCTCCGCATTGTTCTCAAAATCAACAGGCCCAACCATCTCAGCAACCCCACAAAATTGTCCACTAGCATTCACCTAGAGTTGTACCCAAATATTAAAATTTAAAAGCTCAAAAGTTTAAGCATGCCTATCATACAGAAGATGTATACTTATAAGCATGCATTGGTGTTTCCTAAGTTTTCAAATACCGTGCTAAAAAGAGATACAAATTTAGAAAAACATAAGTGGAAAAAGAAAAATAACTGAAAGACAAATAGAAGCCTTCTGAGAATAATGACAAAGGTTGTTCTGTATATGCACCATTCTCCAGGAGAGTAATGCGTTCATTTAACTCACAAGCCAATATAACAATTGAAGGAACATACCGAGAAAAAGAGAAAAACAGGACAATCAGCATTCCTCTCTTTTGCTTCACGATAAGCAGCATCAAGCTTTCCATTTCCCAGAGGAGTGCTAGCCCACACACTATATTTGATGCTTTTGTGAACATTATCTTCACTGAAGGATTTGATGACAAAGAACTTGGCATGTTCATAATCAGTGACAAATTCAGGCCGATTATACTGCTCAGGCTGCAAAGTATTAGTCGACTCAACTTCTTTACGGATGACAGATGAAGAGCTATCCTCAATGGGACCCTTGCTCTTTGGTTTTAATGCCCTTGGTCCTCGGTTTCGTTCACTTGCCATACCAAGTGATTCAGTAGAAATGTTAACAGAGTGCCGATCCCTCTCACGTCTTCCACCTCTGTCAGGAGTTAGCCAATTTCTGTGACCTGGTTCCCACAGAGAACTAGACCCAGTACCATAGTTTGCACTAGGATAAGGATTGCCTTGGGAATAATTCCTGCCTGAGGAGCCTGGTGTGAATCCAAGACCTTGATGTGAAGCCTGGTTTTGATCAAATAAGTAGATCATTCAGAACAGAAGGTGCTACTGAGTATAAACAGCCCAGAGAAACACAAGACAGGACCATAAAGATAATCAATTCCTTGTATATAGTTTCTTATTTGAGATGATAAAAGTCAGCTGCTTTACTGGGATAGGATGTATCTAAGTCTCACCCCTATTCAAGTTAGGAGATATAACACAGCATTGACTAGATCTCAAATTCCAAGCTAGTGAATGCGTGTCTAATGACCATCATCAAGATTTTGCAGTTAAAATATGCACTATGTTCTTTAATTATTGATCGAGCACAATATGCAGAATGTAAAAAGTAAGACTGATGGCTATGATTTCAAAGGCAATCACTGTGCTTAACATTAAACTATTATCCGTGCTCCATGTCCCTGAGTTCCCTGTCAATCTTTTATCTGTTAGTGCAATCACCAAAGCTCTAAACCGTAAAATCGAGTTCTTTCCCAACATTGTATTTTTCAGGAGTAGATTGCGTGATGACTTGTATATGCAACAACCTAGTGTAATCCCAAAAGTGGGGTTTGGGGAGGGTAGAATGCACGCAGTCTTACCCCTACCCTGTAAGGGCAGAGAGACTGTTTTCGACGTGATAACTTGTATATATTAGATGAAATTCAAAACTCCGGTCAAGCCTTTTTTGGGGAAAGTAAGTATGTCAACCAAGAAATAATACAACAACATAGACGGTTAGGACACCCATCATTCTTTGTTTTGAAGTTATGTCCCGATTTGTTTTCAAGGACTCGATTTGAATTTTTATTCTGTGATGCGTGTGAATATGCCAAGCATACTAGAAACTCTTATCATGTGAGTGATATAGAAGAACAATTATGTTTATGACTATTCATTCTGATGTATGAGGTCCTACCCAAACTGTTTCTTTGTCTGGTAGTCGATGGTTTGTTACTTTCATTGATTGTTGCACTAGTATGACTTGGGTATATTTGTTAAAAGCCAAAAGTGAAGTTTTCTCTTGTTTTCAGTCATTTCATAAGATGATTTGTACTCAGTTTGATGCCAAAATAAAAATCTTGAGAACTGACAATGGCAGCGAATACATGAATAAAAGATTTGGTGCTTATTTGGAGTCCAATGGGATAGTCCATCAGACTAGTTGTCCTTACACTAGTGCGCAAAATGTGGTCGTTGAAAGAAAAAATAGACATCTGTTAGAAGTAGCAAGATCTCTTATGTTCACCATGCATCTACCAAAACCTTACTGGGGATGCTATTCTAGCGGCTGCCTATCTTATCAACAGAATGCCACTTAAACACTTCAATTTTCTCAGTCCTCTGAAAGCTTTAAAGGGTAAGAATGAATATACAGTTCCTCCAAAGGTGTTTGGGTGTGTTTGCTTTGTCCACACTAGAAATTCTGGGAAACTTGATCCTAGAGCTATAAAGTGTGTTTTATTGGGTATTCTCCGACAAAGAAATGTTACAAATGTTATCATCCTTCCTCTAGGAGATCTTTTGTTAGCATGCATGTTACCTTTCAAGAATCTGAGCCCTATTTCAGTATTACCTCATCACCTCTTCAGGGGAGAGCAGTAAGGAGGAAGAGGTGATTCTACCTAGTTCCATTACTGGACCTCTTGATGACATTGTCATAGGGAAAAGTGAATTTAGAGAAAGAATTCAGGGAGAGACTATTGGGTGTTTGGATAGGCCTGATTTGAAAACTTACTCAAGGAGAAATAGGGCAGAAGAAGCCATCATGCAATCTACCGAAGCTGAACCTTCTTCTACTGGTGAGTTATCTACATTTTCTAATGAGTTAGATGTGCCTATTGCTCATAGAAAAAGAGTCAGATCTTGCACCACCAAACACCCTTTATCTAATTTTGTCTCCTATAATTTTTTGTCTCCCTCCTATAGAGCCTTTGCCTTGTCTATTTCTTCTGTGTCTATTCCCCAAAATTGGAGGGAAGCTTTTGCAGATCCTAAATAGAAGCAAACTATGATTGAAGAAATGAAGGCCTTGTCAAAAAATGAGACTTGGGAACTTATCACTTCACCACCAGACAAGAAGTTAGTTGGCTGCAAATGGGTCTTCACTGTGAAGCACAAAGCTGATGGCTCAATTGAAAGATTCAAAGCAAGATTGGTGGCTAAGGGATTCACTCAGACTTATGGAGTGGATTATCATGAGACATTTGCCCCTGTTGCTAAGATGAACACTATTAAAATTCTTTTGTCTTGTGCAGCTAATCTTGATTGGGACTTGCAACAGTTTGATGTGAAGCATGCATTTCTTCATGGAGACTTAGTAGAAGAGGTGTATATGGAGATTCCTCATGGATTTGATACTGCACAGAGTTAAGGAAAGGTATGCAGATTGAAGAAAGCCTTGTACGGACTGAAGCAATCCCCCAGAGCTTGGTTTGACAAATTCAGCAAAGCAATGATCTCCTTCGGTTACCAACAAAGCAATGTTGATCACACCCTCTTCATAAGACATCAAACAGGTAAACTCACTCTTCTCATAGTTTATGTTGATGACATGGTAATGACAAGAGATGACAAAGAGGAGATGGCCCGATTGAAGAATTTGTTGGCACATGAATTTGAGATCAAGGATCTAGGAAAATTGTAGTACTTCTTGGGAATTGAGGTTGCTAGATCCAAAAGAGGTATCTTTATTTCTCAAAGAAAGTATATTTTGGATCTCTTGAAAGAAACCGGTATGACAGATCCCACAGAATCACCCATTGAAAGCAATCACAAGTTACAAAGCGGAGTTGGAGAGTCAATTGATAAGGAGAGATATCAGAGGTTGGTTGGAAGACTCATTTATCTCTCCCACACTAGACCAGACATAGCCTAGTGAGTCAGTTCATGCATGATCCCTGAGATTCTCATATGCAAGTTGTCTTTCACATTTTGCGGTATCTGAAGTCTGCTTCAGGGAAAGGTCTACTTTTCTCCAAACATGATCACCTCCAAATAGAAGCCTTAACAGACGCGAATTGGGCTGGATCTCTAGATGACAGAAGATCAACATTCGGTTATTGTAAGCTCGTAGAAGGAAACTTGATTACTTTGAGAAGCAAGAAGCAAAGTATAGCTAGATCAAATGTGGAGGCAGAATATAGAGCTATGGCCCAGGGTGTTTGCGAACTGCTTTGGCTACAAAAGCTACTACAGGAATTGAGATTGTCTGAAAAAGGAAGCTTTCCTTACACTGTGACAATAAGGCTGCCATCAGTACAACTCATAATCCAATCCAGCATGATCGAACAAAGCATGTGAAAATTGATCGACACTTCATCAAAGAAAAAGTTACCACTGGTGTCTTGAGTTTGTTTCATGTGCCATCGAAAAAACAACTAGCTAATGTGTTTACCAAAGGTCTCAACAAGTGAACTTTCCATACATTGAGTTGCAAGTTGGGCAAGTGCGACATCTTTGCACCAACTTGAGGGGGAGTGTTGATTAACATGATTCAAGGAGTGTTGATTAGCATGATTCAAGGAGATTTGATTTAGGAGCGTTGATTAGCATGATTTCAGGAGATTTGATTATATTTAGGAAATCTGATTTTATTTGATTTAATAGCTGGATTGACTGTATAGATTTATTTTATTTCCTTAATTCGCAATAGGAGCTTTGTATAAATTCCCTTGCTCATGGGATGTAAACACACACAGAAATATAAGAAGTCTTTTCTTCTTCTTAAAATCTACACATAGTTTCACTGATCTATTGTTTTGTACACTAGAACCAGCACTATAAATTATGTAGATAAGTTACCCGTATTATTATTTTTATTTCAGAGAAAAGAGACAACAAATATGACATGTACAAGGATAAATAAGATATTATACAGTTTGACAAAAGGGACACCAAAATTAGTAATGATATCAGTATATACACCTTAAAATCCAAAGTAAGCTACTGTAGACTTCATTCACAAGGCCGTTCTTAAAAGATGGAACGCATTAGGATCATTTTCTTGTTTTCTTATCGTACCACAAAATGGAAAAGAAAAGTTAACAGTTTCCCCCTCGATTAAATAAAGTAATCCGTAATTGTTTCAACTTTAGGATTCTGTTTTATGAAAAGGTGCAGACAAGGAAATTATTTCAAATCTAGGATGAATTTCTTGGATATGTATTTTCTTATATAGTGTTGCCTGTGGATACATCTTGTACATTTGACTTATAAGATTTTTTATAAGTCGAAGCTATTTCATTGATAATTCACCAAGATCCTGACGCTTACAGAAGTATGTCATTTCAATTGAAACTCCACAAAATCAAACCGCTTATACAATACGGTATATCCTCATTACTCCAAAAGTCATACTATTTCGCTCCTCAAGAGTCAATACTATTTCGCTCCCTCGAATAGAATTCTCATACCTTTAATGCTATATCCTATAAGACACTACCAAACATGGTCTAAGAGCTAGGTACTGATGAGCCATGCGAGATACAATCTCGTATTTTGTACTACAAGTAATAGAAACCTTCAATTGGCACTAGTATTGGACACACCAATATCCAATACTAACGCAGTTGTCCGGAAAATAAAGGCTCGACTATTGTGAATACAATTTTAACTAGCTATTCAATGATTTCGTAAAAGACTTCTCAAAATCTATGTATCGGGTAATTACATAAACCCAATAGCTACAAGGGATAGCCAAAAATGGCATATCTAGCCGACATAATTCAACAAAATACCTATGAGGCCTTTGTGATTGCACACGTATAATATATCAAGAAGAATCCAGGCTACGCTGCTAACCCATATTGTATTTCTTTCCATTAGTGAGTAAGGTGGAAACTGAAGAAGGAAATGAAATACATACAGCCAGAAAAGTCACAATTTATCGAGTTTTAATTTTACCTGACCCAAAAAAAGGGATAGAATTGATCGAGTTTTAAATGCTCTCTAATGCATGGAGTGGTGCTTACTCTTAATTTTTCTCTAATGAGTAGAAAAGTTTACCATTAATGAACCAGCTACATCTGGTGAAAAAAAGAACGAGCTACATCCAAATAAGTATTAACATAAATCTGTAACTAAGCTATGCACTAAAACTGGGTTGGTTAGTTTATTAAGAAAGGAAAAACTTTTTATGTAAGCAGTAGCATATAATCACACTATCCTCCTAAGACCTCACTTGTGGGATTATACTGGGTTTGTTGTTGTAGTTGTTAGTAGCATATAATCATATTATTAACATAATATTTGAGGTGATAAAAACACATCATTAGAATTAGTAACAGATCGCTTCTCTTTCACTAAATTTTCCAGTGAAGAAAAATGATAACAAACCTGCATGGCGTTTTGTTCGTACGACCCAAGTATGCCAACTGGTTGTGGATATAGTGCCGCAGATGTCATTTGAGACATGTATCTTCCAGAGTCCAGGGGGTTAGGTCGATTAGGTAAAGATTGACCAGATCCAAATTCACCTTGGTAATTGTAGAAACCAATGTTGCTGCTTCCCGAAAGCTCGCCTCCGCCAAACGATCCAACGGGTATGTAGTAACCTGATCCTGGCCCAAAATACATGCTATCAATTTCATGGCCAGTGCTTCCTGGTGCCACCAGATCAGGCTGCGAAGCTGGAAGAGCTGATGTAACATGCGGCAAGCCAGGGGAAATAGGTGGTGCATAGTAATTTGGAGAAACCGGAATCTGGTGTGGGGAGTATAGCTGGCCATCTATCATAAAAGGAGAAAGAGGACTAGCGATGGGGGAGAACTGTCCAAATGCCATCTGAGCATCAAAGCCGTAACCCGGAGGGAAAAAGAGGGGATTCTCATTGTACATTGCCTGCAAACGGTCAAGGAGATTATTAATATTTGGTGACCCACTGTATGGAATATAAATGCTTCCACTTACATAAAGTGGAATCAGAACTTACTGGCGGAACTACATGCAAGTTCACATTGACATCATTGGATTGTTCGGCCCAACTCCCAGTGCCGTTGTCGTAACCTGAGGCAGAAAGCAAATAAAGGACCAGCGACCATAAGGATTCTAAATTTAACAATTTTGTCTACTCCCCTTACCACCCATGGGAGGGGGACTATATTTCACAAAGGAAATCCTAAAAATAAGGTTAAGAAGTAATCAAAGATAGTGAATCCGTTGGCAGACATACCATCTACTGAATAAAAACTTGTCTTTCCCTTCACAAATCACAATCATTTCAACATTAGTCAAAACTTTAACAGGTAGAACTTTTATTTCTATTACCTTCAAAATCAAAAGATCTTTGTAGAAAAAGAAAAAAAAAAAGGAGAGAAATGATTTAATAGGAAATTATTCATTGGCATCTTGCTGTATTCATGTGAAACCAGGTGAACTGCAATAACAACTTAACATTAGCCAAAGGAACTAACCTCCATAGTAAAAACCTTGGTCCTGAGGAGAATAGGAATTGAGAGGATAAAAGGCGGACAGAGCTCCAGTTTCAGAGGTAACAGGGTGATCTTTAGCATTTCTTAAAGCCCCAGGGATGATTGCATTCACAGAAGCATTTGCAGAAACAGTCCTTTCATCTTTGGGCGAAATAGGCTGATAATGGATTAAAATGGAAGTACTAACCAAATACGTCAACTATGCTGGCAAAACTATAAAAAAAGAATAAGCTAGAAATATTGAAGACTATTAGTAATATACCTGTTCTGCAGCATTATGTGGCTCAACGGCTCTTTCACCTATACCCACACCAAAGAAGGCTGTTACTTGTCAAAACCAATGCAAGCTAGTACTAACTCAGTGATATGTAGATTTTTAAAGTGTATGAAACAAGGACATTAGAGGACCCCGCTAAATCTAAGTTGATTTCTCTCTCAGGTTTGATATAAAACCCACAAAACTCAAAAGAAAAATAATTTTTAATAAATTCATTTATTTACTCGATAAGTAAAACAACAAAGATGAAAAATGTCCTTCTCAAGGCCAAATCCAAATGATAAATGCAGATACTCTGCCACCCGAGGCAATAGGATATGAGATTGCTCCCTTCAGATAAAAGCAGGATTCTTCCTCCCAAAGGCCATAAGAGAGAAAAGCCTCAAAGGGCTGCTCTGTGGAAAGATATTTTGGTAGATTTGGAACTTCTATCGCTCAAACGCTGGATCTTGCAATTGGAAATGATGCTCTACTCGAAAAAAATAGCTTTTTCATAAATTTAATTATATTGTGTAAGCACAAAAATGAGTCCCCATCTACATTTCAATGAAAATAAACACTACTTGTTCAATTTGTGAAAACAAGGATTTAAAATAGAACTATAAAAGTAAGAACTTACTTTTGCAATGTCAACTTTAGTAGATACACCAATTCGAAACATCAATTTTTCTAAATTCAGTGGGGAAAATGTGCAGGACTTAGCTAATTTTGTGAAAACCCAGGGACAAATAAATGCTCAAAAGGACATCAGTTTGTTCAGAAGCTCCTAGTTCCTTTTTGAGATGGCTTTGATCAATTTGCAGATTCTAAATGACAAGATTCGGGAAGAGTTACATTTATCACATAAGGATGTAATTAAGCATGCCCATATGACCAAAGTCATCAATTCAATTGTAAATATTACAAAATTTGCAAGATGATGGTAAAGATCCATGGGAATACTTTGTTCACATCAGCAATACTGTGGAAGAGAGGCAAGTAACTAGAACCAACATAGCAAAATACCTCATAATCAAGTATCTATTCTCCCATTTAATGATATTTTTACTTCGAACTTTAGTTTAGGCAAAAGAGCTAGGGTAATGCCCAAACAATCATTGAACTATGTGCAAGTGGCAATTAATCACTAACCTATAGATTGCAGTAGTCATATCAGCCCATTAATCAACTACACCTCAATTTCAGTGTGCTATATGAATCCTCATCCAATCCCGCTCTATTTAAGTCAATTAAATTCCAATACTAGATAATTTATTTTTAGGACAAAATAACTGTTCTCTAGAACTAAAATCTCTCTCAAATTCATCCTTACATGGTCAATTTTTATCCTTACATGGTCAATTTTTAAAACTAGAAGAAAAGACTCCCGCCAGACAACGGACCTAATGTAAGTGTAGCAACAACAACTAAGCTTTACTGCCATCTAGTTGGTACTACCTACACGGATATTTTGTTTCCACTGATTTGCTCTGAGATATACCCACATTTTCCAAGATATTTGTTTTTTGCCACAACTTTTCTTCAAACAATTTTACGACTAATTTGTCCCCTTTCATTACATTGAATCATCATACACTACCTAGGTTGCTCGACTCTTCACTTTCGGTGCCGCACCCGAATCGTCACGACGTGGGTGTGGGATCCGTACCGGATCTGGTCGACTGATTTTGGGTACTTTAACCAAAATCAACGGAGAAATTCGGGATAAATACAATGATTTTTTAGATCAAAACACAAGCTAAGGTGAAATTGAAGAAAATGGAATAGTTTGTACATAAAAATTTCTATGCCAGTCCTTTTCTTTTTATCTCCTTCTCGAATTCTCCTATTGATCAATGTTTTCTCCTTCTTGGAATACCTTGTAAGTTTTCTAATAATATCTCATAATTTAGACATATTTTAATAACTCTATTTTAGATATTTGAATTACTTTGCTCATTAAAAAAGATATTTGAATTACTTTTAGCCGAATTCTCGCACCCACATCGTGCCTCGTCCCATACCCCCAAATTTTAAAATTCAGATCATGAAGGATCCGACCTTTCGATCCCCACCAGGATTGGACACCCGAGTCCGAGCAACTAAGTATACCACACATTGTGCATGTTATCTCTTCGTAAGACATGCCAAACCATCTCAAATTACCTTCTCACACATTATTATCTATGTGTTATTTTAAAAGAAATTCGGTAAAAGAACTGCGGTTTTACTTGTTCAGATGTTGGAAGACTCCCAATAAGTACACTCATACTTTTACCATGCACTTTGCATGAAGTAGGCATTCAGTTGACCCAAAAAAGGATAGAAAGCAGATCCAGTGTAGAAAGGATTCACCAGTTAGGGTTCTTGCTACTTTCTCAATTCTGGGACGAGATATAAGTGAGGGAAAGAAATCGTAATCTTTTTCCATATCTTATCATGCTAAATTTTTACGTTAAGATCTTTAACTAATAACACTTCCTAAAAGATCAGAAATCACCTTCAACAGATGATTGTACTGTACATAAATTGCTTCAAAGCAGCTTATAGCAGGCTAAATTATACAACCGAAAAGAATGCACAAATCCCTTTTTGTGAAACCCTGAAAAAGCAACCGCAACACAACAAATCTCTAAGAAAGAGAACTATCAACTGCAACATTACCCAGAGCAAACGAAAATTTCCTATTAATACAGTCACACGAACATACTCTATATAACCCACTACACAAGTTGTGGATAAAGCATCTCTGCACAAATGCAAAGGGAAGGCTGCCCAACATATGCTCCCTCTCAAATACGTATCAGGATTTGAACTTTATGGGTTTTTGATTCTAGGATAGCAACCTCAAGTGCTAGTATGTTGAATTTAACTTTTGCACATATTAGTCAATTTCTTAAGACATATACATGATTTGAGCCAAAGCTACTGGGTTCTGTTAAACCCATAAATTTTGTACAATTTAGTAAATTTCTCAACACATATACAGGGTTCGGCCAAACTACTAGGTTCTGCCGAACTCATTATTTCTTTTACATATTTAGTGGATCTCTTAATAGAGAAACAAAGTATGGACCAAAGCTACTTAGCTTTGCCGAACTCATATCTTAACACCTACATCCCTTGCTCATTCTTCCTCTACTAACCTGGAAGCACTTTGTGTATATGGCTAGTCTTGTTTTTATCATTAAACAAAGACCAAATAAATCTCTAACAACATAACATTACACACAAGGTCTTAGGTTCAAATCCCAGCACAGGTAAAAAGACTAGCTAATTTATTCACATTTGTCTAAACCTTGGTGGCAGAGATAATACATGTGCTGGTGAGAGGTGGCAGATACGGGTGGAATAGTTGAGGTGCGAGCAAACTGGTACATACACCACGGTCATACAAAAAGGTGGGCATATATAGAATTCAGCCAATACAGGAAGAGATGCCGACCACAGGAGGGTACCTGCCACCTCGTGCTAGATATATATATATATATATATATATATATATACAAAATTTAAACAAAAACATATCTATATACACTCACTGCTTTTAAATCCTAGATCCACTCGTGATACGTAATAACCTATGTAAGTAAAAAACACACAAAAGAAATTTTAACCAACCTGAAGATGAAACAGACGTGAATCGATCGACGTTCTGCTGATTAGTATCCTCCATCAATTAGAATTGAATTGAAAATCAAAGTCAAATCTAATGATAATCAATGCAAATCAAAAGAAGAATCGAGTCGAGGGATGAGTTTACAGAACTAAATATACGAAAACCCCAATTACTGTAAACCCCCAATTTCTCTTATTCGAATCAAAGAGAGAGAGAAAAAGGGGAAATTTAGCTTCGCGGGAGGGTTTGAAAATAATTAGACATAAAAAGGGGTTTAGGGTCCGTATTTTTGTACATAATATATATATTTACTTCCTTCCTCGGTGTGCCCGACGAGGAAGTTACCGTTTCAGTTTCACTTTTTCCACTTCTTCTCGTACTCTTGCTGGTAACTTATAAGTGAAGGTAGGTACTAGCATAGAAATATTTGCTGATGTAATAAATTTTCTATATAAGACTTTTTATTTTGAAACGTTACAAAATGTTTGATACTACTGTTAATCTGTTATCTTATTGTTGAAAATACATAATGCAACGTTCACAACTTTCAAGAATTCATATTCACATTAGTGATAAAAAACGATTTAGCTTTGATGTGATGTTTTTCCTACTAATATATTGTTTTGGGAAAATATAAAAATACAATCAAACATCTCTATAATAACATTATTTGTTTCGATATTTTTTGGCATTTATAGTAAATGACTATTATACACATATAATAACATTTAAAGTTTAAATATATTTTGGTTGTTATAAACAAAAATTATTCAAAAATTAACTTTTTAATGTAACATATAAAAGATAAGAATATTATTCAAATTTAAATATTCAAAAGATATGTAAATTTTACTAATCAAATATTAAAAAAGCTAACACATTATTAATAAATTCGTAACTAAATGTATAAAGATTTAAACTCTAAAGCATACATTTTAAAGCTACTAGAAGATTAAATTATTTCAAGATTGATGTAAAAATTACGTAATTGTAGCTTGTTTCGTAGATTCCAGTCTCTTACTAGCGATATAACGCTTGAATTAGCGAAGATTTGTATCTAAATTTTCAGTAAAAGGATACCTAATAGTTTTTCCTTGAAAGCAATCTAAGAGGTTAGCAGTTGAATCTTCTATCTCAGTCCAAGTAGCAATAGGTTGAGGTTAAAATCTTTAAACTTATTATTAGTGATCTTATTAGAGATTCTATATGGATATTATACAGGAGTAATTTTGCAAAGAGCGTACTGCTATAAAGATGGATGTTGCTTTTATAGGTAAAAAGTTGTTATGGAGATGTAAAATATAACATAAAAAATCGATTCCGAGAAAAAACTTGACTTTTATAGTGAATGTCTATTATATAAGGATGTTGTTATAGAGAGATCTGACTGTAAACGCTTAAGGTTGGTCCCAACAGTCCATTCAACAATGTCCAAATTATCAAATGATCATGCTGACTTGGCAAAATATGTGTTTTTCATAAAATTTTGGGCGCGTAAATGCTTAAAACCTAATATTGTGTCTTAATTTTTCATGTGGGTCCCACTTTCTTCATCCCTAATCAAACCATTGTCGCGACCACCCTTCTGTCACCACCACCACCCTGGGTAGCCGGCCTAATCATCTCTATCATTTTTATCCACAAACACCACCTTCACAACCACTGTATCGATCCAGTCGGCCGTTTTGAGTTCTAGGATCCTATTTTTTTTATTTGAGACTTCCTGTAGATTCATTTGATATTTTATGACTTGCGGGTATGGGTTCGGGTCCCGAGAGGTTCATGAGTGATTTGAAACACTTAGTTTCGAACCAAAGGCTTTAAGTTAAGAGAGTTGACCACATTTAATATTTTGGGTTAACGAGCTCAGATTGGTGATTTGAAGTCTTCGGTAGGTTCGTATGATGATTTAGACTTTTATGTATGTTCGTTTTGGCACCCGAAAGGCTCAAGCGTGATTCCGATGTATCTTCTTAAAATTGGAATCTGAAGAACTTAAGAAAGTTCATATTTTAGTTTGGATCTTGTTTTTTTAGTTGTGATATTTTTGTATATTTTTTTGAACCCTCGAATAAGTTAGTATAAGAGATATGGATTAGTTGGAATGATTGGACGGGGTCAGGGGAAGTTCGAGTGAGTTTTAGGGTATTCGGGGTTAGTTTTGGAATGAGAAACTACAAAAAATTACAATTAGGAGAGCAGGCGGCCTGGGATGAGACGCATCCAGGTTAGCGCCAATGCCTGGGAAGTTTTGCTAAAAAATTAGCATTTATTATATAAACTCATTTCGGACCTAACATTTATTTTATTATTTAGGATTTACATAACACGGTTTTTGGAGATTTTTGAAGGAGATTTCATCCACATACTTGGAGAAAGTGATTATAACCTAGGTCTATGATTATAACTTGAGTTTATCATTAATTCTTACTCCAAATCAAGGAATCTAAAAGAAAAAAAGAGTTTTTTACTTGAAAGTTAAGAAAGTGCATTTTGAGGTTTTAAACATCGATTTGGATTTGGATTTTAAAACTAACCAAATATTTGGACTCGTGTGATTATGGGTCAATAAAATCCAATTTTTATTTCGAGTTTTGACCATGTGGGTCTAGGTTGACCTTTTATTGACTTTTGAGATTTCATTAAAGATTGAAACTTTATTATTTAGAGTTGATTCCTATAGCTTTATTTGATCTTGCTGAATATCATTTGGCTAGATTTTTTATGTTTGGAGGCGGGCAAATAAAGGAAAAGATATTTTGGAAGGTAAAGCCTACTCCATATAAGGTAAGTATCCTGACTAACCTCGATTTGAGAGATGTTTTTCAAATATAGACTTATATGCGAAATACTACATGTGTTGGGGTGATGCATATGCGATATAACAAGTGTATATGCCGATACCAAGATTATACCATGTTATGGGTAAATTTTAGGCTTCTTTATGCCTTGTATGAGATATGTTCTTTTTTTATGCTTTATTTATTTGTATGACTATTCGAGCAACGTTATTCATGTTAGAGATCATATTTAGGCTTTTTTGATTCTTTATTTGAACATGATTGACTATTTGTATGTTGGATTAGATGTTGTAGCCCCAGTCATACATGTACATATGCATACTTTTGTACATATTTTATTTTTCTGTCTATATGCATTATACATGTTTCTCTTGTTCATATTTATCCCTGTATATGATTCTCTGATATGGACTGAGGTTGGCACGATGGGACGTTCCATATGATTATTATGATTATGGCACGATGGCATATTTTGTGCGGATTGATGACTGATTTTTGAGATATTGATATTGATTTGGCGTATAGATTTGGATCCATCCATTCGGAGTCACGTGATACTCATATCATATTGGATCGTGTGGTACGTAGTGATATTGGACACCAAGGAGGTACCAATTGAAGTAAAGTTTAAGTCTTTATCATGCATAGACTTTCTAGACTCATGTAGAAGCATACGTATAAATTTTAGCTGTTGCATATTATTCTTATATGCGGATTCTGTGCCTTGATATTTGCTTTTGATCATTTATTATAAAAAGCATCCTTATTACTTTCTATCTTGACTGAGTACCTTATTATTTATATTCGTTATTCCTTGGTTGTTTCTTTATTTGTACATGCTTATGGATTGAACACATTATGAAAAATAAGTATATTTGTCAAAATCTCGCCACTACTTCGTTGGGTTAGACTTGATACTTACTGAGTACATATTATCTTTTATATTCATACTATACTTATGCATATTATTGTGCAGGTTCTGGTGTTGGTCCTAGTGGTACCCAGGAGGGAGCCTAGGAGATTGATTGGAGACTTTATGGCGAGTGCTGCTCTTGAATTTGCAGCTTATGGAGTCTTCTTTTATCTTATTTACTATTTCTTGTTCTAGCAGTACTTTGAGACTATGTTGTACTCTATTTAGTAGCTTATGACTTTGTACTACTGAGTTTTGGGGATTGATGTATTATTTTCGCACTTGAAGATATTCTCAGACTTATTTCTTGCATTTCTATATATTATGGCCATTATACATCTCTTATACTATTCATTATGGTTACTGGTATGTATTGGTTCGCCTGGTGGGTTGGATTAGGTGCGATCACGATTCCAGTGGAATTTTAGATCATGATGACCACCTTTATAGAGTGTCCATCTTTTGCTTCTTTTTTATAATTTCACGTCCTTTCATCACTGCACCTTCATGGTTAGAGCACAAGAAATACAAAGGCACTCTCCTTGATTTCAAGAACACACTCATAACAGATTCACACGTATCACGCCATACACACCAAAAATATCAGATGGTAGCCATTTTTAGATCTAGTTTTCATCACCCAAAATATGTAGCCAAAGAACTTTCTCTTCACCATCTTCTATCGTCTTGCTCCTCCTCCATATGTTCTCCGTGATATCCACTTGAAGCTACTGAAGTGTTGGAGCAGTGTATATGCAAGGTGATGAGTGTATTTGCGTTTGCCATGAGTTAAGCATGCGGGTAGAACTAGCTTTATCTATGCCATGTTGCTTTATTTCTTATATCTTCCATGCTCTAAATAGATTGTGAAACTCTTTGATTATTCTTAATCATGTTATTAGTAATGTTGAGATATTGAGCGTTAAGAATATTGAGATATTGATTTTGGCTATTGATGCAAAAGTGATGGTAAATTCTCATATGGCGAGTATGTTAAATGACTCATCTCGATGTTTTTTGTGCTTTCTACGTTGTTTGGTACTGCTTTATATGATTATGCTTGGTAAGGAAGAGTGAGTTGCACAAAGGGTGATGTCGTGCTTGAGAGGAAGAGTGATTGCACATGAAGGGTATTGTCGTGCTATCCTTATACATCAATATCATTTCACGAGCGGTGTTTCCGTGCATATTATTATATTGTACTTGTGAGAATAGGAGTAAAAGCACGAAGGGATATGTCGTGCCGTTTGTTGGTATTGCGTGTTCTTTATTTTTACTACAGATTGAGGACTAGGCTATGTTGCTTCGTGGTTATCTTTGAAAGGCTTGTTCGAAGTTGCTTGTGGAAGCATAAGTTGTGTTTTACTTTAATTGTATTTTCCTTTATTTTCTCTTTTTTTGTCTCCTTACTTTTAAGCATGTTATATCTCTCACATTTTATTTATCTTGTCATTTTACTTGCTATTTTACTTGTTACCTCATCTCATTATTTCTCGTTACTTAACGACGCATGCTTATATGTAGGTGTCTTGTCTTAGCCTCGTCACTACCTCGTCAGGGTTTGGCTCGACACTTACAGAGTACATTTGGCCGATTGTACTCATACTATACTTCTATACTTTTTGTGCAAATTTTGGTGCTAGTTCTGGTGGTACTCAGAGGGTAGACTAGCTAGCTTATGGAGGAGACCCGAGGTAGTGCTACACTCCTGTTTGCAGGCCTTGGAGTCTCCTGTCTTATAGTCTTATCACCGTTTACTTAATTCGAACAGTGTACTATTATTCCAGACTTTGTATTTAGTTAAATCTATAGACGCTCATGTACTCAGTGACTCTAGTTTCTGGGAGATGTGTGATGGTTGTGGGTTTCATACTTGATCTAATTCTCCTAAATTCTATCATTTATTTATATCATTATGTTGTTTATGTTTCGCATTACCTTTATTATCGCTAAGGGTTGACTTGCCTAGCAAGTAGTGTTAGTCGCTATCACGACCTAATTGGTTGGAATTTTGGGTTATGATAAGTTGGTATATGTAACGTCCTGACCAGTTATTTTGAGCATTGGCACTCCTATTCGGTGGTTTGAGATCTTGAGTAGCTCTATATAATGTATCACGACTTGCGTGTATGGTTGGTCTCGATGCTCGAGAGGTTCAGGATGTGATTTGGAAGGGAAATTCTCAATTTAGAAGCTTTAAGTTGAAGAGTTGGCCAATATTTGACTTTTGTATATTTTACCTTGAATCGGAGTTCTGATGATCCCAATAGGCTCGTATAGTGATTTTGGCTTACGCGTATGTCTGGATTTCGATTTGGAGATTCCTAGGTTGATTTGGCTCTTTTTGGCAAAATTTGGCAATTTGAAGGTTTAGAAATTTCTCAAGTTTGACCGAGAGTTGACTTTATGGATATCGGGTTCAGATTATGGTTTCGGGACTTAGAATAGGTCTGTTTTGTTATTTAGAACTTGTGTGCAAAGTTTGGTGTCAATCCGAGTATGTTTGGTAGGAATCAGACGCTTGGTTGTGATTTTAGAAGTTCTTGAGTTTCGTTATGGTTTTGATACATCTTGGCATTCGATTTGTGGTTTCATATGTTATTTTGATGATCCGAGCGCACGAGCGAGTTTGTATGAGGTTTATATACTTGTTAGTATGATTGGATAGGGTCCCGAAGGGCTCGGGAGAGTTTTAGATCTATTTCGGATTATTTTGCTAAGTTGAGTGTGATGGTTCTAGTTTTCTCGCATTTGCGATGAGGAGGTTGTAACGACCTGGTCGGTCATTTTGTGTATTGTAGGTCAGTTCCCCTATTTATCACTCTTTCTATGTTTATGTGTGGTTCTGCGACTTGCTAGGTGGTTGGATTAGTTTCGGGGAGGTTTCGTAGTGAATTGGGATACTTAGTCCCAAGGTTGAAGGCTTAAGTTAAAATAGTTGACTGGAGTTTGACTTTTGTGTAAACGACTCCGGAATGGAGTTTTCATAGTTTCTATATCTTCGTATGGTGATTTTGGACTTAGGCATATGCCCGGATATTGATTTGGAGGTCTGTAGGTTGGTTTGAGGCTTTTCGACGAAAGTTGGAAAATTAAAGGTTTGAAAGTTTGAGAGGTTTGAACGAGAGTTGAATTTATTGATATTGGGTTCAGATGTTGGTTCTGGGAGTTGGAATAGGTCCGTTGTGTCATTTGGGACTAGTGTGCAAAATTTGAGATCATTCGGAGTTGATTTGATATGGTTTAGTATTAGTTTTAGAAGTTGGAAGTTCATTAGTTTCATTAGGCTTGAATTGTGGTGCGATTTGTGATTTCGATGTTGTTTGATGTGATTTAAGGCTTTGCCTAAGTTCATATTGTGTTTTACGACCTGTTGGTATGTTTGGATGGGGTCTTGGGAGCATCGGATGTGATTCGGATCAAGTTCGGCTTCATTTTGGACTTTGTTGGACTGCTGAATTCTGTGTATTTTGTTTCCTCTTTCGCGATCGCGAAGATAGGGACGCTATCGCGAAGGGTTGTTGTTGGTATCTAGAAGTTTATTCTCCGCGTTTGCGTTAGTAATCTCGCATTCCCGTAGCTTTGTAAGGCTCAGGTCATCGCAGACATGAGGAGGTTCACGCGTTCGCGTAGAGGAGTGGTTAGCTGGAGCGTCAGGCTTTAAACCTACGCGATCGCGTAGATGTGCACGCGTTCGCGAAGAGTCAGGTCTGGTAAGCATCACGTTCGCAATTGTTCCTTCGCGTTCACGTAGACTATTTTGGAGGCAGTGATTTTGTGTTCTTCGCGATCGCAACGTAGGTCCCACGATCGCGATGCATAACACCTGGGCATAATGTTTAAAACCCATTTCGAGGGTTAGAGTTATTATATCATATTTTGAGTTGTAGAGCTCGATTTTGAGCGATTTTGGAGAGGATTTTCACGTCTTGGATCGGGGTAAGTGTTTTTGACTCGTATTTATTCATTTATCATGATTCCATCCTTGTTTTTATCATTTATTTGGTGATTTGGAATAGAAAAGTTGGAGATTTTGTAGAAACTTTTCAAAAACGAAAAATGGAGATTTGAAGGTCAGAATTGGATGATTTTGGTATGGTTGGACTCATAATCGAATGGGTTTCCAGAATTTGTGATTTTTTCAGGTTCCGAGGTGCGAGCCTGGGGTTGACTTTTTGCTTTTAATAAAGATCAAAACTTTATTATTTAAAGTTGTTTCCTACGGCATTATTTGTTGATATTGAGTTGTTTGTGACTAGATTTGAGTCGTTTGGAGGCCGATACTCGTGGAAGGTCTTGTTGGGGTTTTGATTTGCACGTTTTGAGATAAGTAACAGATCTAAACTTGGATTTGAGGGTATCTAACCTTGAGAACTACGTTATATGAAAGATATTGGGGTGACGTATGTGCTAGGTGACAGGCGTGTGTGCGTTCACCGGTGTGTTAATGGTTTAGGGAGGCTGTTAGGCTATTACTGTGCTTGTTTTGCTATTATATCATGTTATCCCCGTGTTTCCTCTACTTGTTTGATTATTTGAACTGTGATTCATGTTAGACATCATGTCTAGGCTAAGTGCTAATTGTTTGAGACTTGATAGGGCTATTCTTGTTGTTTTTGAGTTATGTACCTTATTTGCACACATATTCTCAGTCATGATACTATATCCGTGTATGATATCTTTGTATCAGTACTTCTTATTTGATTCCTCACATGTTGTTGATACCGCTTAAGAGTAACACTATTAAACTGAGTATTTGAGATGTGTTTAATTGAGACTTGAACGGTAAATGACTGAGTTTGGGCCTTAGAGCCAGTTTGGTATTGATTTTGGGGAGATGCGTGCACCAGGCCTCACAGAGCTACTTGATAAGGGCTTCATCAAGCCCAATGTGTCACCTTGGGGTGCACCGGTTCTATTTGTGAAGAAGAAGGATGGTACTATATGGATGTACATTGATTACATGCAATTGAACAAAGTTACAATTAAGAACAAGTACCAAGTACTGCACATTAATGACTTATTTGATAAACTTTAGGTTGCCAAACTGTTCTATAAGATTGATTTGAGGTATGGGTATCACCAGTTGAAGATTCGAGATTTTGATATTTTGAAGACGGCATTCATGACCCGCTATGGTCACTACGAGTTTCTTGTGATGTCTTTTGGGCTGACCAACGCCCCAGCAGCCTTCATGCACTTGATGAATAATGTATTCCAGCCATATCTTGATTCTTTTGTCATCGTATTCATTGATGATATACTGGTGTACTCATGCAACCAGGAGGAGCATGAGCAGCATCTGAGGATTGTACTCCAGACCTTGAGGGAGAAGAAGCTTTATGCTAAATTCTCCAAGTGTGAGTTTTGGCTTGATTCTGTGGCATTCTTGGGGCACGTGGTGTTTAGTGAGGGGATCAAGGTAGATCGAAGAAGATTGAGGCAGTTTAGAGTTAGCCTAGACCCTCGTCAGCTATAGAGATTTGGAGTTTCTTGGGTTTGGCCAGATATTATTGCTGATTTATGGAGGTTTTCTCGTCCATTGTTGCACCTTTAACTAGATTGACCCAGAAGGGTGACCCATTCAGGTGGTCTGATGAGTGTGAGGTGAGCTTTCAGAAGCTCAAGATTGCCTTCACCATATCTCCAGTTCTAGTTTTGCCGTCAATATCGGGTTCATATACGATTTATTGTGATGCCTCGTAGATTGGTATTGGGTGTGTCTTGATGCATGAGGGTAGGATGATTTCTTATGCTTCGCGCCGGTTGAAGCCCATGAGAAGAACTACCTCGTTCATGACTTAGAGTTGGCAGCCATTGTTCATGCATTGAAGATTTGGAGGCACTACCTCTATGGCATGTGTTGTGAGATATTCACAGATCATCGGAGTCTACAACACTTGTTTAAGCAAAAGAATCTCAATTTGAGGCAGTGGAGGTGTTTAGAGCTGTTTAAAGACTATGATGTCACTATTTTGTATCACCCCGGGAAAGCCAATATGGTGGCCGATGCCTTGAGTAGAAAGGATGAGAGTATGGGTAGCCTTGCATATATTCCAGTTGGTGAGAGACCGTTAGCATTGGACGTTCAAGCCTTGGCCAATCAGTTCGTAAGTTTAGATGTTTCGGAGCCTAGCAAAGTTCTTGCTTGCGTGGTTTCTCGGTCTTCCTTGTATGAGTGCATCAGAGCGCGTCAGTATGATGACCCCCATTTGCTTGTCCTTAAGGACACGATGCAGCACAGCGATGCCAAGGAGGTTTCTATTGGAGATGATGGGGTGTTGAGGATATAGGGTCAGATTTGTGTACCTAATGTAGATGGGTTGCATGAGTTGATTCTTGAGGTGGCCCATATTTTGCGGTATTCCATTCATCCAGGTGCCACTAAGATGTATTAGGATTTGAGGCAACACTATTGGTGGAGAAGGATGAAGAAAGATATAGTAGAATATGTGGCTCGGTGCCTGAACTATCAGCAGGTGAAATAAGAGCATCAGAGGCAGGGCTGTTTACTTTAGAGACTTGAGATTCCCGAGTGAAAGTGGAAGCGTGTCACCATAGACTTTGTTGTTGGACTCCCATGGACTTTGAAGAAATTTGATGCAGTGTGGGTGATTGTGGACTGGTTGACTAAGTCCTCACACTTCATTCCGGTTGTGACTACCCATTCTGCTGAGCGGTTGGCTCAAATTTACATCAGGGAGATTATCCACTTGTATGGCATTCCCATTTCCGTAATTTCTAATCGGGGCATGTAGTTCATATCGCAGTTTTGGAGAGCAGTGTAGAGAGAGTTGAGCACACAAGTTTAGTTCAATACAACATTTCACCCCTAGATGGATGGACAGTCCTAGCGCACCATTCAGATCTTGGATGATAGGCTACACGCATGTGTTATGGATTTCAGGGGTTTATGGGATCAGTTCTTACCACTTGCAGAGTTTGCCTATAATAATAGTTACCAATCGAGTATTCAGATGGCTCCTTATGAGGCCTTGTATGGGAGTCAGTGTCGTTTTCCAGTTGGTTGGTTTGAGCCGAGAGAGGCTAGGTTATTGGGTACTGATTTGGTTCAGGATACCTTGGAGAAAGTCAAGTTGATTCCGGATCGACTTCGTGCAGCACAGTCCAGGCATAAGAGTTATGCTGATAGGAAGGTTCGTGATGTTGCATATATGGTGGGTGAGAAGGTGTTACTCAGAGTTTCTCCCATGAATGGTGTGAAGAGGTTCGAAAGAAGGGCAAGTTGACCCCTCAGTATATTGGTCCTTTTGAGGTGCTTGAGAGGATTAGAGAGGTGACCTACAAGCTTGAATTGCCACCTAGTCTATCGGGTGTTCACCCAGTGCTTCATGTTTTTATGCTCCGAAAGTATTATGGTGATCCGTCGAATGTTTTGGATTTCAGCACGATTTAGTTATATGGGGATTTGATTTATAATGTAGAGCCGGTGGCCATTTTGGATCGGTAGGTTCGAAAGTCGAGATCAAAGAACATAACTTCGGTGAATGTTCAATGGAGAGGTCAACTAGTCGAGGAGGCTACTTGGGAGATCGATCGGGAGATGCAGAGCAGATATCCACACCTATTTGAGACTCCAGGTATGATTCTAGACTTGTTCGAGGATGATTGTCTGTTTAAGAGGGGGATAATGTAACGACCCGGTAGGTCGTTTTGTGTAGTATAGTCCCGTTCTCCTATTTATCGCTCCTTCTATGTTTATGTGTGGTTATGTAACATTTCGGGGAGGTTTTGAAGTGAATTGAGATACTTAGTCCCAAGGTTGAAAGCTTAAGTTGAAAGAGTTGATCGTATGTACGAATATTGATTTGAAGGTCCGTAGGTTGGTTTGAGGCTTTTTGGCAAAAGTTGGAAAGTTGAAGGTTTGAAAGTTTGAGAGGTTTGACTGAGGGTACACGTTATTGATACCGTGCTTGTTTTGCTATTATATCATGTTATCCCCGTGTTTCCTCTACTTGTTTGATTATTTGAACTGTGATTCATGTTAGACATCATGTCTAGGCTAAGTGCTAATTGTTTGAGACTTGATAGGGCTATTCTTGTTGTTTTTGAGTTATGTACCTTATTTGCACACATGTTCTTAGTCATGATACTATATCCGTGTATGATATCTTTGTATCAGTACTTCTTATTTGATTCCTCACATGCTGTTGATACCGCTTAAGAGTAACACTATTAAACTGAGTATTTGAGATGTGTTTAATTGAGACTTGAACGGTAAATGACTGAGTTTAGGCCTTAGAGCCAGTTTGGTATTGATTTTGGGGAGATGCGTGCACCAGGCCTCACAGAGCTACTTGATAAGGGCTTCATCAAGCCCAATGTGTCGCCTTGGGGTGCACCGGTTCTATTTGTGAAGAAGAAGGATGGTACAATATGGATGTACATTGATTACATGCAATTGAACAAAGTTACAATTAAGAACAAGTACCAAGTACTGCACATTAATGACTTATTTGATCAACTTTAGGTTGCCAAACTATTCTATAAGATTGATTTGATGTATGGGTATCACCAGTTGAAGATTCGAGATTTTGATATTTTGAAGACGACATTTATGACCCGCTATGGTCACTACGAGTTTCTTGTGATGTCTTTTGGGCTGACCAACGCCCCAGCAGCCTTCATGCACTTGATGAATAATGTATTCCAGCCATATCTTGATTCTTTTGTCATCGTATTCATTGATGATATACTGGTGTACTCATGCAACCAGGAGGAGCATGAGCAGCATCTGAGGATTGTACTCCAGACCTTGAGGGAGAAGAAGCTTTATGCTAAATTCTCCAAGTGTGAGTTTTGGCTTGATTCTGTGGCATTCTTGGGGCACGTGGTGTTTAGTGAGGGGATCAAGGTAGATCGAAGAAGATTAAGGCAGTTTAGAGTTAGCCTAGACCCTCGTCAGCTATAGAGATTTGGAGTTTCTTGGGTTTGGCCAGATATTATTGCTGATTTATGGAGGTTTTCTCGTCCATTGTTGCACCTTTAACTAGATTGACCTAGAAGGGTGACCCATTCAGGTGGTCTGATGAGTGTGAGGTGAGCTTTCAGAAGCTCAAGACTGCCTTCACCATATCTCCAGTTCTAGTTTTGCCGTCAATATCGGGTTCATATACGATTTATTGTGATGCTTCGTAGATTGGTATTGGGTGTGTCTTGATGCATGAGGGTAGGGTGATTTCTTATGCTTCGCGCCGGTTGAAGCCCATGAGAAGAACTACCTCGTTCATGACTTAGAGTTGGCAGCCATTGTTCATGCATTGAAGATTTGGAGGCACTACCTCTATGGCGTGTGTTGTGAGATATCACAGATCATCAGAGTCTACAACACTTGTTTAAGCAAAAGAATCTCAATTTGAGGCAGTGGAGGTGTTTAGAGCTGTTTAAAGACTATGATATCACTATTTTGTATCACCCCGGGAAAGCCAATATGGTGGCCGATGCCTTGAGTAGAAAGGATGAGAGTATGGGTAGCCTTGCATATATTCCAGTTGGTGAGAGACCGTTAGCATTGGACGTTCAAGCCTTGGCCAATCAGTTCGTAAGGTTAGATCTTTCGGAGCCTAGCAAAGTTCTTGCTTGCGTGGTTTCTCGGTCTTCCTTGTATGAGTGCATCAGAGCGCGTCAGTATGATGACCCCCATTTGCTTATCCTTAAGGACACGATGCAGCACAGCGATGCCAAGGAGGTTTCTATTGGAGATGATGGGGTGTTGAGGATATAGGGTCAGATTTGTGTACCTAATGTAGATAGGTTGCATGAGTTGATTCTTGAGGTGGCCCATATTTTGCGGTATTCCATTCATCCAGGTGCCACTAAGATGTATTAGGACTTGAGGCAACACTATTGGTGGAGAAGGATGAAGAAAGATATAGTAGAATATGTGGCTCGGTGCCTGAACTATCAGTAGGTGAAATAAGAGCATCAGAGGCAGGGCTGTTTGCTTTAGAGACTTGAGATTCCCGAGTGAAAGTGGAAGCGTGTCACCATAGACTTTGTTGTTGGACTCCCATGGACTTTGAAGAAATTTGATGCAGTGTGGGTGATTGTGGACTGGTTGACTAAGTCCTCACACTTCATTCCGGTTGTGACTACCCATTCTGCTGAGCGGTTGGCTCAAATTTACATCAGGGAGATTATCCACTTGTATGGCGTTCCCATTTCCATCATTTCTAATCGGGGCATGTAGTTCATATCGCAGTTTTGGAGAGTAGTGTAGAGAGAGTTGAGCACACAAGTTTAGTTCAATACAACATTTCACCCCTAGATGGATGGACAGTCCTAGCGCACCATTCAGATCTTGGATGATAGGCTACACGCATGTGTTATGGATTTCAGGGGTTTATGGGATCAGTTCTTACCGCTTGCAGAGTTTGCCTATAATAATAGTTACCAATCGAGTATTCAGATGGCTCCTTATGAGGCCTTGTATGGGAGTCAGTATCGTTTTCCAGTTGGTTGGTTTGAGCCGAGAGAGGCTAGGTTATTGGGTACTAATTTGGTTCAGGATACCTTGGAGAAAGTCAAGTTGATTCCGGATCGACTTCGTGCAGCACAGTCCAGGCATAAGAGTTATGCTGATAGGAAGGTTCGTGATGTTGCATATATGGTGGGTGAGAAGGTGTTACTCAGAGTTTCTCCCATGAATGGTGTGAAGAGGTTCGAAAGAAGGGCAAGTTGAGCCCTCAGTATATTGGTCCTTTTGAGGTGCTTGAGAGGATTAGAGAGGTGACCTACAAGCTTGAATTGCCACCTAGTCTATCGGGTGTTCACCCAGTGCTTCATGTTTTTATGCTCCGAAAGTATTATGGTGATCCGTCGAATGTTTTGGATTTCAGCACGATTTAGTTATATGGGGATTTGATTTATAATGTGGAGCCGGTGGCCATTTTGGATCGGTAGGTTCGAAAGTCGAGATCAAAGAACATAACTTCGGTGAATGTTCAATGGAGAGGTCAACTAGTCGAGGAGGCTACTTGGGAGATCGATCGGGAGATGCAGAGCAGATATCCACACCTATTTGAGACTCCAGGTATGATTCTAGACTCGTTCGAGGACGAATGTCTGTTTAAGAGGGGGATAATGTAACGACCCGGTAGGTCGTTTTGTGTAGTATAGTCCCGTTCTCCTATTTATCGCTCCTTCTATGTTTATGTGTGGTTATGTAACATTTCGGGGAGGTTTTGAAGTGAATTGAGATACTTAGTCCCAAGGTTGAAAGCTTAAGTTGAAAGAGTTGATCGAAGTTTGACTTTGTGTAAACGACTCTGGAATGGAGTTTTCATAGTTGTGATAGCTTCGTATGGTGATTTTGGACTTAGGCGTATGTACGAATATTGATTTGAAGGACCGTAGGTTGGTTTGAGGCTTTTTGGCAAAAGTTGGAAAGTTGAAGGTTTGAAAGTTTGAGAGGTTTGACTGAGGGTACACTTTATTGATACCGTGCTTGTTTTGCTATTATATCATGTTATCCCCGTGTTTCCTCTACTTGTTTGATTATTTGAACTGTGATTCATGTTAGATATCATGTCTAGGCTAAGTGCTAATTGTTTGAGACTTGATAGGGCTATTCTTGTTGTTTTTGAGTTATGTACCTTATTTGCACACATGTTCTCAGTCATGATACTATATCCGTGTATGATATCTTTGTATCAGTACTTCTTATTTGATTCCTCACATGCTGTTGATACCGCTTAAGAGTAACACTATTAAACTGAGTATTTGAGATGTGTTTAATTGAGACTTGAACGGTAAATGATTGAGTTTGGGCCTTAGAGCCAGTTTGGTATTGATTTTGGGGAGATGCGTGCACCAGGCCTCACAAAGCTACTTGATAAGGGCTTCATCAAGCCCAATGTGTCGCCTTGGGGTGCACCGGTTCTATTTGTGAAGAAGAAGGATGGTACTATATGGATGTACATTGATTACATACAATTGAACAAAGTTACAATTAAGAACAAGTACCAAGTACTGCACATTAATGACTTATTTGATCAACTTTAGGTTGCCAAACTGTTCTATAAGATTGATTTGAGGTATGGGTATCACCAGTTGAAGATTCGAGATTTTGATATTTTGAAGACGGCATTCATGACCCGCTATGGTCACTACGAGTTTCTTGTGATGTCTTTTGGGCTGACCAACGCCCCAGCAGCCTTCATGCACTTGATGAATAATGTATTCCAGCCATATCTTGATTCTTTTGTCATCGTATTCATTGATGATATACTGGTGTACTCATGCAACCAGGAGGAGCATGAGCAGCATCTGAGGATTGTACTCCAGACCTTGAGGGAGAAGAAGCTTTATGCTAAATTCTCCAAGTGTGAGTTTTGGCTTGATTCTGTGGCATTCTTGGGGCACGTGGTGTTTAGTGAGGGGATCAAGTTAGATCGAAGAAGATTGAGGCAGTTTAGAGTTAGCCTAGACCCTCGTCAGCTATAGAGATTTGGAGTTTCTTGGGTTTGGCCAGATATTATTGCTGATTTATGGAGGTTTTCTCGTCCATTGTTGCACCTTTAACTAGATTGACCCAGAAGGGTGACCCATTCAGGTGGTCTGATGAGTGTGAGGAGAGCTTTCAGAAGCTTAAGACTGCCTTCACCATATCTCCAGTTCTAGTTTTGCCGTCAATATCGGGTTCATATACGATTTATTGTGATGCTTCGTAGATTGGTATTGGGTGTGTCTTGATGCATGAGGGTAGGGTGATTTCTTATGCTTCGCGCCGGTTGAAGCCCATGAGAAGAACTACCTCGTTCATGACTTAGAGTTGGCAGCCATTGTTCATGCATTGAAGATTTGGAGGCACTACCTCTATGGCGTGTGTTGTGAGATATTCACAGATCATCGGAGTCTACAACACTTGTTTAAGCAAAAGAATCTCAATTTGAGGCAGTGGAGGTGTTTAGAGCTGTTTAAAGACTATGATATCACTATTTTGTATCACCCCGGGAAAGCCAATATGGTGGCCGATGCCTTGAGTAGAAAGGATGAGAGTATGGGTAGCCTTGCATATATTCCAGTTGGTGAGAGACCGTTAGCATTGGACGTTCAAGCCTTGGCCAATCAGTTTGTAAGGTTAGATGTTTCGGAGCCTAGCAAAGTTCTTGCTTGCGTGGTTTCTCGGTCTTCCTTGTATGAGTGCATCAGAGCGCGTCAGTATGATAACCCCCATTTGCTTGTCCTTAAGGGCACGATGCAGCACAGTGATGCCAAGGAGGTTTCTATTGGAGATGATGGCGTGTTGAGGATGTAGGGTCAGATTTGTGTACCTAATGTAGATGGGTTGCATGAGTTGATTCTTGAGGTGGCCCATATTTTGCGGTATTACATTCATCCAGGTGCCACTAAGATGTATTAGGACTTGAGGCAACACTATTGGTGGAGAAGGATGAAGAAAGATATAGTAGAATATGTGGCTCGGTGCCTGAACTATCAGCAGGTGAAATAAGAGCATCAGAGGCAGGGCTGTTTGCTTTAGAGACTTGATATTCCCGAGTGAAAGTGGAAACGTGTCACCATAAACTTTGTTGTTGGACTCCCATGGACTTTGAAGAAATTTGATGCAGTGTGGGTGATTGTGGACTGGTTGACTAAGTCCTCACACTTCATTCCGGTTGTGACTACCCATTCTGCTGAGCGGTTGGCTCAAATATACATCTAGGAGATTATCCACTTGTATGGCGTGCCCATTTCCATCATTTCTAATAGGGGCATATAGTTCATATCGCAGTTTTGGAGAGCAGTGCAGAGAGAGTTGAGCACACAAGTTGAGTTCAATACAACATTCCACCCCTAGACGGATGGACAATCCTAGCACACCATTCAGATCTTGGATGATATGCTACATGCATGTGTTATGGATTTCAGGGGTTTATGGGATCAGTTGTTATCGCTTGCAGAGTTTGCCTATAACAATAGTTACTAATCGAGTATTCAGATGGCTCCTTATGAGGCCTTGTATGGGAGTCAGTGTCGTTTTCCAGTTGGTTGGTTTGAGCTGAGAGAGGCTAGGTTATTGGGTACTGATTTGGTTCAGGATACCTTGGAGAAAGTCAAGTTGATTCCGGATCGACTTCGTGCAGCACAGTCCAGGCATAAGAGTTATGCTGATAGGAAGGTTCGTGATGTTGCATATATGGTGGGTGAGAAGGTGTTACTCAGAGTTTCTCCCATGAATGGTGTGAAAAGGTTCGAAAGAAGGGCAAGTTGAGCCCTCGGTATATTGGTCCTTTTGAGGTGCTTGAGAGGATTAGAGAGGTGACCTACAAGCTTGAATTGCCACCTAGTCTATTGGGTGTTCACCCAGTGCTTCATGTTTCTATGCTCCGAAAGTATTATGGTGATCCGTCAAATGTTTTGGATTTCAGCACGATTCAGTTAGATGGGGATTTGACTTATAATGTGGAGTCGGTGGCCATTTTGGATCGGCAGGTTTGAAAGTCGAGATCAAAGAATATAACTTCGGTGAATGTTCAATGGAGAGGTCAGCCAGTCGAGGAGGCTACTTGGGAGATCGATCGGGAGATGCAGAGTAGATATCCACACCTATTTGAGACTCCAGGTATGATTCTAGACTCGTTCGAGGACGAATGTCTGTTTAAGAGGGGGATAATGTAACGACCCGGTAGGTCGTTTTGTGTAGTATAGTCCCGTTCTCCTATTTATCGCTCCTTCTATGTTTATGTGTGGTTATGTAACTTTTCGGGGAGGTTTTGAAGTGAATTGAGATACTTAGTCCCAAGGTTGAAAGCTTAAGTTGAAAGAGTTGATCGAAGTTTGACTTTGTGTAAACGACTCTGGAATGGAGTTTTCATAGTTGTGATAGCTTCGTATGGTGATTTTGGACTTAGGCGTATGTACGAATATTGATTTGAAGGTCCGTAGGTTGGTTTGAGGCTTTTTGGCAAAAGTTTGAAAGTTGAAAGTTTAAAAGTTTGAGAGGTTTGACTGAGGGTTCACTTTATTGATATCGTGTTCAGATGTTGGTTTTGGGAGTTGGAATAGGTCCATTGTGTCATTTGGGACTAGTGTGCAAAATTTGAGGTCATTCGGAGTTGATTTGATATGGTTCGACATTGGTTTTAGAAGTTACAAGTTCATTAGTTTCATTAGGCTAGAATTGGGGTGCGATTCATGGTTTCGATGTTGTTTGATGTGATTTGAGGCTTTGAAATTAGTTCGTATTATGTTTTAGGACCTGTTGGTATGTTTGGATGGGGTCTCGGGGGCCTCGGATGTGATTCGAATCAAGTTCGGCTTCATTTTGGACTTAGTTGGACTGCTGATTTTCTGTGTATCTGGTTTCCTCTTTCGCGATCGCAAAGATAGGGATGCAATCGTGAAGGGTTGTTGTTGGCAGCAGGAAATTTATTTTTCGCATTAGCAATCTCGCGTTCGCGTAGCTTTGTGAGGCTCAGATCATCGCGGACGCGAGGAGGTTCACACGTTCGCGTAGAGGAGGGGTCACCTGGAGCGTCAGGCTTTAAGCCTACGCGATCGTGTAGATGTGCACGCATTTGTGAAGAGTTTGGTCTGGTAAGCATCGCAGTTGTGATTGTGCCTTCACGTTCGCGTAGACTATTTTGGAGGGCAGTGATTTTTTGTTCTTTGCGATCACGATGTAGGTCCTGCGATCGCGAGGCATAACACCTAGGCAGATTGTTTAAAACCCATTTCGAGGGTTAGAGTTATTATATCATATTTTGAGTTGTAGAGCTCAGTTTTGGGCAATTTTGGAGGGGATTTTCACGTCTTGGATCGGGGTAAGTGTTTTTGACTCAGATTTGTTCATTTATCATGATTCCATCATTGCTTTTATCATTTATTTGGTGATTTGTAGTAGACAAATTAGGGATTTTGTAGAAACTTTTGAGAAATGAAAAATGGAGATTTGGTGGTCGATTTGAGGTTGGAATTGGATGATTTTAGTATGGTTGGACTCGTAATTGAATGAGTGTCCCGAATTTGTGAACTTTATCAAGTTTCGAGATGCGGGCTTGGGGTTGAACTTTTAGGTTGACTTTTTGATTTTAATGAAGATCCAAACTTTATTGTTTGAAATTGTTTCCTAAGACATTATTTGTTGATATTGAGTTGTTTGTGACTAGATTCGAGTCGTTTGGAGGCTGATACGCATGGGAATGGCTTGTTGGAGTTTTGATTTATGCATTTTGAGGTAAGTAACACATCTATACTTGGATTTGAGGGTATATAACCTTGAGAACTATGTTATATAAAAGATATTAGGGTGACGCACGTGCTAGGTGACGGGCGTGTGTGCATGCACCGGTGTGTTCATAGTTTGAGTAGGCCTTGAGGTTATTATCGGGCTTGTTTTGCTATCATATCACGTTATCCCTACATTTTCTCTACTTGTTTGATTATTTGAACTGTGATTCATGTTAGACATCATGTCTAGGCTAAGTGCTAACTGTTTGAGACTTGATAGGGCTATTCTTATTATTTTTGAGTTATGTACGTTATTTGTACACATGTTCTTAGTCATGATACTATATCCGTGTATGATATCTCTATCTCATTATTTCTTATTTGATTCCTCATATGTTGTTGATACAGCTTAAGGGTAACACTATTAAACTGAGTATTTGAGATGTGTTTATCTGAGACTTGAACGGTAAATGGCTGAGTTTGGGCCTTAGAGCCAGTTTGGTATTGATTTTGAGGTGACGCGTGCGCCATGCCCATATGGGGTTAAGTGTTATTGTTTTGGGGTGATGCGTGCACCAGACCTCACTATTGGGCTAAATGATTATGATTAGCGCTTGGGTAGGATCTGCCCCTCCGGAGTCTGACATACCCGCAGCGGGCGCAGGTACAGTGTTTTATACACATACTTAGTGATGGGCAGATATGCCAGACACCCGTACGGTGCTAAGTGTGAGTATTGATGGATCCACTGTGACAATGTTTATTGACATGTATACTTGACATGTAGGCATAGAGGTGTACCTTCTACATACTAACTGTTAAATGAAATGCTTTATCCGTGTTGGGCTTTAGTTGTTATACTTGAAAGCATGTCTAAATTTCTAAAAAAATGTGAACAAGCTGAACATGATAACATTGAGATCCTTGTTTTTTTTACGGTTTTTTTTTTATATTCTGAACTGTTACTGGTTATTGATATTGGCATTTTGCTACCGTTCTGAGCTCGTCACTACTTTCAGTCCAAGGTTAGTGTTGTTACTTATAGAGTACATGGGGTCGGTTGTACTCATACTATACTCTACACTTCGTGTGTAGATCCAGGTACATCCGATCGAGGTGATTTCCAGGCTTGAATTATTGCCGACTTTTTGGGAGACTACTAGGTAGCTTCCATATCGTCTGCAGTCCTTCAAGTTCTCTTTGTGTTATTTCTATCTTTACTGTTCTTTTTTTTCCAGACAATTGTATTAGGGGATTTTTCTTGTATCTTGTTATTCAGTAGTGCTCGTATACTCTTTGACACCAGATTGTAGGGTTGGTTGTAGCATCATTTTTGGTTTTATTCTCAAATACTATATGATATTCTTCCGCTGTTGAGTTACTAGATCATGTTATTTTGTTTTCATTGTTATCATGCGACTGTTGCTTAACTAGAGGGTTGGGTTAGGTGCCATCATGACTTGTGTATTTGGGGTCGTGATAGAGGTCGCAAATGCGACCATTGCATTTGCGAAGGCGTGGTAGCCATTGCGACTCAAGGCTGCTGGGAAGGGACTTCGCATTTGCAAGGATTGTGTCGCACTTGTGACTGTTTGAGGTCCGCTTTTGTGAGTTTGTGCATCGGTTTTGTGACTGTTTGCGTTGGAGGAGCTTCACATTTGAGAAGCATTTTATCGCAAATGCGATATATACTGAGTACATAGGGTCGGTTGTACTCATACTATACTTCTACACCTTGCGTGCATATTTTGGAGCTGAGTAGCTGTGAAGACAGATCTTGCATTGGAGGCGTACCCGCATGGTGGTTGCATGCTACATTTTGTTCATGGTAGCTAAGGGTTTCATTTATGTTTTTGTAACTTTCAAACATATGTTGTATTTATTCATTTCACCAGTTTTGTAAACCTAAATTATAGTGGCTCATGACTTGTTGTAATATCTCATATTGAATTTAGGGCATATTGGTCTTTTAATATAACTTAAACTAAAAAAAGCACAACAAGAGACAAATTAGGGCCAAAGCCCCACGTTAATAGAAACAAAAGAAATAGGGTACGAAGTAATCAAACTTCGGCAGATTAGGAATATCAAAGAGGGTTATCATAGTTTGCCAACAATTGTCTCATATAATCAAAGAGTGGAATTGAGATGGAGCTCTGAAGCTTCCCCATTAACAACATTGGCCAGCAACCAATTTAGAAGCAAGGTAGAATATTTCAGCACTTAGATTTTTTAAGAAAACATAGAGAATTGGGGACGTTCATATCATCCTCAAAGAATCTTGGACTGTAACGAATTAAAAGTCACACAGTAGCACCTGAGAACTCTAAGAACTTTGAGTGTTAGGGGTACCATCTAAACTCTTTATTTTAGTCATGTTGGCAAATTCTTTAACTACTCCTTTTCTGAAAATTAAGTAATTTATATAGATTGTGAATAACTTATTTAAATACTAGAAAGAGACAGAGGTACATGCGTATAATTTTGGTGAAGAATTGGATGAATAAATTATATGAACAACTCAAATTGATAGATTATGAACTAGTTGAATTACTAGTAGCATGGGTTAAAAAAGAAATTAATTTGATAAATTGAGGGTCAAACATAAACCCCGAGAATTAGGTATCCTAAATTAGCTATGAATTAGCCTAAACCAAAAAATTAATATAAGATCAATATGATGTGACAATAGATTGATCGAAGGAAGTCGTATAGATTGTTCGAGGTGGCACACTTGGTATTTCGACACGAGTACAGTGAGTAGTAATCTTACCGCAATTTGTGTTTTCATAACTTGCATGATTATACATGATTTTTAATATGAATTTATTACCGATTATTTTGAGTTTGCATGTGGGACAAGTCCTTTACTTGATAAGATACCGAAATAGTTATTTGAGATTATTATTGTTGTTTTAAATATTCCCATTGTTACTAGATATGTTTTACTATTACTTGAATTTACTATTGTCGATGATTTGATAAGAACTTAAATGCCCTCTACTGTTTTAAAATATTTTCTTATGAGTATTTACTGATTACAAAGACAAGTATAAAGGGAAAGAGACGTTGAAGGATACCGTAGCTAACGGCAGGTTCATTAGACCTGGTGCACCTTGTAATTACCCATTACAATTATAGCCTCGCTAGTGGGAAGGTAGAACTAGCACACCATTATCGATTTCCCTCGAGTAGGGACTACCGTTATATTTGACTTCTTGCGAAGAGGTCCACAATTATACCGATTACATGATCCGTTCATTAAAACCTCCCAAACATGAATATTGATATTACACAGTATTTACCGAGTGTATTACCGAATTGTCAATTGACCGCTGTAATGACCCGACCGATTATTTTGTGTATTTGAGCCCTGTTCCCCTTTTGAAGCTTACCATATGTGTATTTTTGATTTTATGACTTGCGGGCATGGTTAGTTTCATTTCGGGGAAGTTTTAGAATGATTTGGACTCTTTGGTTCTTGGTTTGGAAGCTTAAGTTAGAAATATTAACCTAGGTTTTGCTTTTATAAAACCAACCTCGGAATGGTGTTTTGATGGCTCCGATAGGGTTGTATCGTGATTTTGGACTTGGGCGTATGCCCAAAATTAAATTCGGAGGTCTCTAGGTTGATTTGGCTTATTTTGCCGAAAGTTGATAATTTGAGGTTTAGAAATATTCTTAAGTTTGACCATAGGTTGACAAGGCTTTCGGGTTTGGATTTTGGTTTTGGGACTTGGAATAGGTCCATTTTGCTATTTGAAACTTGTCTACAAAATTTGGTGTCATTCCAAGTTAGTTTGATAGGATTCAAAAGCTTGGTTGCAATTCTAAAGTTTCCTTTTGAATTTCATGCGTTTTGATGTCCGATTCATAGTTCAGGATATTATTTTGGTATTTTGATCGTGCGAGCGATTTTATATGATATTTTAAGACTTTTTTGGATGTTTGGTGTGGAGTCTCGAGGGTTCGGGTAAGTTTCGGACGTGTTTCAGATTGGTTTGAACTCATTTCCAGGTTGCTAGTGTGCTGGTGCTCCAGTTATCGTAATTGCGAGCACCAACATTGCAACTACGATCATAGCAAGGGGTCTCAGGTGTCGCAAATGATCACATTTGTGAAGTTATGCTGGGACCATTTGTTTGTATTTGCGAAGGGAGCTGACTTCGCATTTGCGAACTCAGTGTCGCATTTGCGAGATATTCTTTGCATTTTTGAGGGTTTGCAATTGCGAACCCAAGGTCACAATCACAACTTCTGCACCTGAACATAAGGGCTTAAAAAAGGGACTTAGTCTTTTTTTGTCACGCCCCGACCTTGAGGAACGGGACCGGCGCTCAACTGAGTCATCCCAGTCAAGCAAGCATACTTAGTGCCTACCATTAAACCTTACCCATGAATGATTGAGGTTAAATATACAGAATTAGACCAATAAAGAGAATTGTATGTACAACACCAACCTTCATTTTTATAGGAGCTTCATTTACAGTTACCCAAATATTTTCAAATTCATAGCTAAAAGAGGAAACATCCAACAATTTCAACAACGTTTTTAATTAGTCTTCCCCCACTCAAAACATAACCCACAGTATGTCTACGAAGCCTCTAAGTGAACAAGAATACAATATAGAAATACCGGCGACAAGGCCCCGGCTATACCTCAAAACACAATGTGCAAAATCAAATGACATAAGGCCCTGAAGTAGAATAGGGCTCACCAAATCAACAAAGAAGAGGTACATCTATCAAGAACCTGATCCACTTGCTGCGGAGTCACCTGCATCCATTAAAGATGCAGTGTTCCCGCCAAAAGGGACGTTAGTACATATGGAATAGTACTAGTATGTAAAGCTAAATTCCCTCCCATGCAATAGAATGCCAATACAAGAAGGGGAGAATCATGAAAGCAGCAAATGCCAAGTTAAAACATATCAATTTTTAAATAAGAATTAACATTTTTGGTTGGGAGATCATTATCCACCGATCATCACACCATGAACGAGGCATGGAGTCCGATCACAGCTCGATCGGCTAAGCCGTCTCTCCACGAATGAATATGGATCGATATGTGATGCGAATCAAATATGATAATAAGAAGGAGGAACCAACATAGGCGCGACATGGCATCCGATCGCCACCCAATCGGCTAGGTCGTTTCCCCACATATGCCGTGTGAGTCGACATCCAAGGCTAACAACAAGCTCATCCCAATTAAGGGGAATAATATCAATACAATATGCCATGGGAATTCATTCCTCAATTAACTCCTACACCGGCACGTGTAGTTTCGGGTGTGGGCCTTTACAACCCACCCTTCCTCGGCTCGCTAGTGATACTCCCAAAAATATTTTGTATATAAAGGAAATAGAAATATGAATGTATGCATCTCATAGACTTTCATACCATCTATCGCTTCATTAGCACTTTTAACCATTTACAACATCTTTATTTTATTGGCTCTCTTGCCCATACCTAGTGTTCTTCATTCATGGCACGATGGCCGCATTTCATGTTTTACACTTTCATTTCTTTACTTCCAAGGATCATTATCATAAACATCAATACACAGAACATTCTAAAAATTATAGCTTTAGGTTCATTAGTAATGAGTGCCTTAAACACATTGAATCTCTTTCAAAGAGTGGGGCATAATGATTGGCAATCAAAATACAAGTTAAAATCATAAGCGATGGAATACTTTTCCCAAAAGGGGAGCATGGTATCTATAGCTTCAACTCATGAGTATGTAAGAACTCAAACAATGCTTACAAAGGAGAGCATGGTGATTTACAATAGACACATGGATTCAAATCTTATGCATTAATTACAACAACCATATTTGAACATTTTCCCACGAAGGGGAAGCATCATAGGATAGGTGTAATTAGAACGTGACTTGAGTACATAATTATTTAGGCAAATCAATTTTCGGAAGCAATTTGGAACAGTTGGAATGAGAGTTTGAACAAATCATATTTAGAACTCACGAGGAACTCATGAATTCCGATTCTAGAAAAGGAGTTTAGCCGATATACCTTGCTTGAGGTTTTCTTAGATTACTACAATGTCCCAATACTTCTAGCAACCTCAATCTATAGAAACATAACCAAAATAACCATAATTAGGAAGGTATTCTTAGATTTAGCCCTTTCTGACATTTCATCAAACACCTAATATGCGAAACCAACTACAAGGTCACATAATAGAAATTCCTCTACCCCACCATGAATTTTCAAGCAGCCAACCAATATACAATATCCCTACAGCACCCATCAACCATCATTGGTCACATGCATGCCCAACTATTTGCTTCAAACCCACCAAAATCACATTTCCTAGTCTTTACATACTCCCAAATTGGAGATTGAGGGCTTATGGCTTCCGATCACCATCCCACAAGCCCTAATATGATAACATCCTACTTAAACCCATTATTAAAATTTACATAAAATATAGGTACGAAGTCTTACCTTGTAAGTAGAAGGTCTTGTGAGTTTCCCTCTTGAATTCCCAAGGTTTGAGCAAGAATTGGAGAGTTGAATTGTTAGAGCTTCTCCATCTCTCTCTAAATTGATATCCTTACTCTAAAACATCAAGTCATAACTTATAATATGGACCCCTAAGGCCTTATATCAAAATAGAGTAGGATTTGAAAATTTCCAAAGATAACCCCTTGATATCAATTATGTGATACAATTTCGTGGTAGCAGAATAGATCTGTGGCCAATAGAATGGCCACAAAATGGTATGTCAATTCTGCGATGCAATTTCGGGTAGCATAATAGATCTGCGGTCAGCGAAATGACCACAAAATGGTCTTCAAATTCTGGATTGGGTCTGGTCAGATCCACAATGCATTTTTACGGTAGCAAAATGGATCTGCAGCCAGCAGAATGGCCACAAAATGGTCTTCAAATTTTGAGTTGCTTCTGAATCATTTCGTGGTGATTCCGTGGTCTGCGGAACAGATCCACTATAGCATAATGGACCACACAATCATCGTTTTCTATAAATTCTTCAACCAACTCCACGATGCATTGCACAATCCAAAAATTCGTGTTGTGGCACATTAGCTTACCTTGGCACCATAAAAACTTAAATTCTTGGCGAACTTTTAAGGGGCCTTATAATTTTCATATTTAGAGCCATAGACTTGGTAGGAGGCAATTTTGAGGAGGGATTTTCACCTAAAACTATTGGGTATGTGATTTTGATCAATTTTCAATTATATAACATGATTATATATGAGATTTAACCTCTAATCCATGGAATTTGAAGAAATATTTTGGGAAATTTTGTCTATGTTTTGATAAATGAAAATTTGGAATTTGAGAGTCGAATTGGACTCGGATTTAAAAACAAAACACATATATGAAGGCGTGGTGTTATGGGTAGTCAAGATCTACCCTTGGACTCGGGTTTTGACCAGGTAAGCCTGGGGTTAACTTTTGTTGACTTTTGAAGAATTATGTAAAGATCATAACATTATTAATCGTACTTGATTTCTCTTGTATGATTTGATGATATTAAGTCATTTTTGTTAGATTTGAGCTGTACAGAGGTTAATTTTAAGAGAAAAAGCCATTTTTTGAGTGTTGATTTGGCCTAGTTGAGGTAAGTGTCTTGCCTAACTTTGTGGAGGGAACTACCCCTTAGTATTGGGTTGCTTGTACTATTTGAATTATGTGAAAGACGTGTACATGAGGTGGCGAGTGTGTACACGAGCTTACTTATAAGCATTTTATTGAAGTTGTTATTATTTGTTCTATCTTTCATTGTCAAGTTTATTCTTACATGGTTTAATTGAAGTTGTTATTACATTTTCTAGTTTCCATTGTCGAGGTTACTTTTATATGGATTTATTAGTAGTTGTTGTTACATGCTATTCTTTCTATTGTTGAGTTATTCTCATGCATTTAGTCGTAGATTCTGTTTCATGTTATCTCTTTCATTGTTAAGCTTATGTTATGCATTAGAGTTTGAAGTTGCCATTTCACTGGAATACTTTCACTGTTGAGTTATTGAAGTTGTAGTTGTTGAGAGCTATTAACACGTATGTGGTTGAAATTGTTGGTTATTGGAATACCTTTCCTTGTTGAGTTATTTCTCGTTCATTTGTTGTTATTGAGATTCTTGTACATATTGTGATTGAGCCGTGGGCTATGTGTTGTGGTGACATTGGTATTATTGATTTTGGCAATGTTGTGGCATATGGGCACGTGTGGTGCGAGTTGACTATTGTGTTGTGATATTGATGCGCATGCGACGGTATAAAGGAGGGTATTGATGCGCATGCAGCAAAATAAGGTGAGATTTATACACGTGTTGCTAGTAAGGGAATTACTTGAAGCCACGCGGTGAGATAAGGGGGCTAAAGCATGTGAAGATATTTTAGAAAAAATGTTTTTAAAAATATATGCAAGGCGCACGTAGCGATATAAGGAAGATTGTGATTGTGGTTTGTGAAATATGAATATAAGGCGTGGTACCTCGGTGTGATTCTTGTTGTACATTCTATATTGGATAGACTTGTTGATTTGGACGGTTATTGTGTTGTTTCCTTACTTCATTCCCTTCGTATTTTGATTGTAATTGGTTATTCGTTGTCTTTATCATATGTACACTAGTTATTGTCATTTGTTGCTTTTATTTCCGTTGTTAGCCTTGTATTGATAAATTGCCTTATTGTCATTTATTACCTTTACTTCTCTGTTTGTAGATTATATTAATATTTTGCACATGTTTTCTATGTCTAGTAGGTGTTTTGACCTGACCTCGTGACTGCTCTACCGAGGTTAGGCTTGATACTTGCTGGGTACCGTTGTGATGTACTCATGCTACGCTTCTACATATTTTTGTGCAGATCCAGGTACTTCTGCTCGTGCCGGACACCAGCGAGTTTACTCAGACTTTGCAGAGACTTCAAGGTATACCTGTTTGACACTCGTAGGTCCTACAGTCACCTTCTAGAGATCTTATGCTACAATTTCTCTTATTTTTTAACAATATTGTATTGGATTTTCTTAGTATATTTCAATAGAGCATATGACTCAGTTCCACCGATTTTGGAGATTTTATGTCTGTTGTACCGTTTTGGCTTTATTATGATATTTATCAGTTTAATTTGATATCTTGGTCGTTATTTCTGCTAAATTATCAATGTGTGTTAGGCTTACCCAGTCTTAGAGATTAGGTGACATCACGACATCCTAAGATGGGAATTTGAGGTCGTGACACCCGCACTTATTCGCGTGGGCGAAGAGTTTATTTATTTATTATTATTATTATTATTATTATTATTATTATTATTATTATTATTATTATTATTATTATTATTATTATTATTATTATTATTATTATTATTATTGTCTTTTCTTTTGAACTTTTAGAGTGATCCATATTCATTTTTATTAGTGTCATGAGTATTCATTCGTTATATTGGTTTAGTTACTAGTATTGCACTTTCTTTCTGTATTTTTGAGATGGGTTTAGTATTATTATGTTGGTAAGATTGGTAATATTGGTGAAGACTCGTTTTTAGTTAATTGATGAAGATTATGGCCGATTTAGGTGAATATTGGTTGGTTGTTATTTATTTATGAGACAAGATTTTTTTTATTAGTCCTAGAACATGAAATGTCATGAGTATTCATTCGTTATATTGGACTAGTTACTAGTATTGCACTTTCTTTCTGTATTTTTGAGATGATTTTAGTATTATTATGTTGGTAAGATTGGTAATATTGGTGAAGACTCATTTTTAGTTAATTGATGAAGATTATGACTGATTTAGGTGAATATTGGTTGGTTGTTATTTATTTATGAGACATGAAATTTTTTGATTAGTCCTAGAACAAGAAAAACTTTGTCACGACCCAATATAGGATCATGATCGGTGCTTAGGAGCAAGTGCCCCAAGTAAGCCTTATCGGCCAATAGGTTTTTGGATAGTCCTAGAACAAGTAAAACTTTTTCATGACCCAATATAGGATCATGACCGGTGCTTGGAGCAAGTGCCCCTAAGTAAGCCTTATCGGTATTTTATAGAAAATATCAGAGCCCTAGGTTATTCTAGTGACTAATGGAGCATATGTCGATATGTCACGACCCAAAATCCTAACCTATCGTGATGGCGCCTAACGTGGTACTAGGCAAGCCAATTTCTCATAAATATTTCCAACACTTTTAACAAGAATGAATTTAAAGCAGTTTTAATAGTAAAAGTTCTCATAACCGGGATAGAAAACCCAAAACATAATGCGAAATTCCCAACTATCAGGGTGTCACAGAGTACATGAGTATCTATACCTCACAAGTCCGGAAAACACGGTCTATAATAGTCTGAGGCCAAATACAATAATCAAGAAGATAAGGAAGGAGAGACAAAGTCTGCGAAATACCGGCAGCTACCTCGGAATCTCCGAATAATCAACTGTGCGAAGAAATCAACACCCACTGTGTCCGGGAACACCTGGATCTGCACACAAAGTGAAGGGTGTAGTATGAGTACAACCAACTCAACAAGTAACAATACTAAATAAAGAACTGAAAGTAGTGACGAGCTTCATAGCTGAGTCCAATTACAATAATTTCCATCATAATAAGGTAGGCATGCTTTCAAGTTCAACATTTAAGGTCAAAACAATAATTTCATGTCAAGTTCAACTGAAACATAAGATAATATCTCTCAGAAATTTCCAAAACAGTGATATATGACAAGCTGAAGTGCAACAATAATGAAATCAAATGCATCCTCTCAGGACCAAAGTCACCCAGCCATTCCATTAACTCAGCACTCGCACTCAGTAGGTACCTGCGCTCACTGGGGGTTTGTACAGACTCCAGAGGGGCTCCTTCAGCCCAAGCGCTATAATCCGCACGGACAACTCACGTGCTATAGTATAATATATGGATCCGCACGGACAACTCACATGCTGCACGGACAACTCACATGCTGCACGGACAACTCACATGCTATAGTATCAATATCTGGATCTGCATGGAAACCTCACGTGCTGCACGGACAACTCACATGCTATAGTATAATATCTGGATCCGTACGGATAACTCACATGCTGCACGGATAACTTAAATACTATAGTATAATATCTCACAATTAGGCCCTCGACCTCACTCATTCATAAATCTCTCCAGTCTCTCGGGCTCTCAATAATCATGATAATCAGCTCAAACAATAATGATACGATGCATCAATAATGAACAATAGAGACTGAGATAAAATAAACAAGTAAAATGTGACTGAGTACAAAACAACAATTTAGCAGATAATTCAACATGTACACGACCTTTGTGGGTCTCTACAATGTCAACACATAATCTAAACATGATTTGTGGTTCAATTTCTCTACTACATGGAGAATGTACAGATAATCACAGATTATTCAACTACACAGTTCCATGGAATTTGACCAGGTCACACTTCCTACGGTGTACGCCCACACGCCCGTCACCTAGCATGTGCGTCACCTCAAAATTGATCACATAACACAAAATTCGGTGTTTCAAACCCTCAGAACCAGATTTAGAAATATTACTTACCTCAACCACGAAATTCTTTATTCTGCTATGCCTTTACCTCACGAATCGGTCTCCAAATGCCTCGAATCTAGTCACAAATAATTCGATTCAGTCAATACAAATTATAGGAATTGATTCCATATGAAAATATTAATTTTCCAACAAAATCCGAAATTGCACCCAAAAATCGCCCGTGGAGCCCACATCTCGGAACCCGAAATTTTTTTTAAAATATTAACGCCCTTTAAACTACGAGTCCAACCATACCAATTTTACCAAATTCCGACACCAACTCGACCTCCAAATCTTAAATTCTTATTTTGAAATTCCTAAGCCCAAATCCTCTAATTTCACCTCAAAAATACGTAATCTAGTCGAGATACTCAATGATAATCCAATATTATTGACTAACAATGATCACAAGTGACTTACCTCAAGTTTTTCGTGAATCCCTTTTGAAAATCTCCCCAAAACCATGCTTGAAAGTCCAAAAATGAGAAAAACTCTTGGACCCTTCATTTATATTCTGCCCAGGCATTTTTCGCATCTGCGATGCACATAGCCGCATTTGCGGTCTCGTAGATGCGAGGGCCTTCGTGCTTCTACAGTCTGAGTCACTTCTGCGGACAGCAGTCCGCTTCTGCGGACTCGCTTCTGCGAAGAAGTTGTCCGCTTCTGCGATGAGGCTTGGCCCTTCCCTTTTCTGCTTTTGCAATTGCGAAGCCGCAGGTGCGACTCCGCTTCTGCGGTAAGGAGTGCGCATCTGCGGTCACTGCCCTTCCTAGTCCAGGTCGCATCTGCGACCATTTTGTCGCTTTTGCGGTCGCGCACCTGCGACCATTTCCATCGCGGGTGCGATTGCACCAGAACTGGAAAAATTCCAAAATTGCTCCAAGTCCAAATTTGGTCCGTTTAACTATCCGAAACTCACACGAGGCCCCCAGGACCTCAACCAAATACACCAATCAGTTCTAAAACATCATACGAACTTATTCGATGACTCAAATGACACCAAACAACGCTAAAACCATGAATCATACCCCAATTCAAGCTTAATGAAACTAAGAACTTTCAACTTCTACATTCAACGCCGAAACCTATCAAATCAAGTCCGATTGACCTCAAATTTTGCACACAAGTCATAAATGACATAGCGGACATATTCCAATTTTCAGAATCGGATTCCGGCCCCAATATCAAAATGTCAACTCCCCGGTCAAACTCCCAAACTTAAATTTCTATTTTCGCCCTTTCAAGCCTAATTTAGCTATGGGCTTCCACATAATTTTTCAGACACGCTCCTAAGTCCAAAATCACCATACAGAGCTATTGGAATCAACAAAACTCTATTCTGGGGTCATTTACACATAAGTCGACATCCGATTTTAACTTAAGCTTTAAACCTTGGAACTAAGTGTTCCAATTCATTCCAAAACCTCACCGGTCCCCGAACCAATCACCACGTTGAGTCACATAACAACTGTAAAGCATAAGTGGAGTAGTAAATGGGAGAACGAGATTGTAATATTCAAAACAATCGGCCGGGTCGTTACACGATAGTAGAATTTCAATTATGGTATAGCCGGCCATTCCTATAATCGTGATTATGTGAGGGCGTTATAGGAAGTTTTTTGTCTTTCTTTCTTATTCTTCCCTACGTGTGTGGCAATTAGGGTCAAATACCTGAACATCACCTTTTATCTTATTCTTGTATGGCGCGGACCAGACATTCAATAATAGAGTTTGGCTAGAGGTTCAAGGACATTTAAATGTTTCCATTGGACAACAAATGTCTCCCAGTAAAGGAAATCAACATAATTAGTAAACAAGGCCGATGAAAAAATCGTTGTGCCATAATGGAGGTCTTTCATATCGCTAAGATATGTAATAACTTCCACTCTTCAATTAAGTACTAGATCACCACTATAGTTAGAAGATTATTATCATTGAGGCTCTTATCTCCATGTAGAGAATAATTGAGAGCTCGATAAATATAATTGGTAGACGGGGCAAAAAATGGGTAATATATTAGGGATATAAAAGCTGTAGGCATCTGGACTTACTAAGATTGTCTGGAGCAGAGATGTATTCTCAATAACGTTCCTAAATTTGAAACCACAAAGTTTACTATTTCTGATGGTTTAATCATCCTTAGAGGTTTTTGGCGAAATACTTAAAGCATTATGAGCTCTATAATGCTCCAGCGATAGGCCTGTGGAGCTAACAACTTGTAGACTGGAGTACATGATGAATATATGGAATAGAAACATACTGTTAGGGACGCGGATAGGAGTGATACAACTGACTTAGAAATAAGTACACTAAACTTATATGAATCGCTTCCTCCTCGATAATCGAAAGCGCAAACATGATAAGTACTTAAGACATTAATACAGACAATGGATATACTGATATGTGACACCAGGATTTATCAACTGGCTAGGTATGTTTAGAGGTTTGTCGAATGGTTGGTTAATCGTTTAAACAAGTCAATATTCCCACATTCTAAGACTCTGGCCTATTATGTGGAAATTGAGCTTGTTAAAATGAAAAAAAAAATTAAGAACTGGATGTGATTGACATGCAACTAAGAATTCATTTAAGAAGGTAGAGACTAGGAAATCTCACAATATGAATTTTTCTTATATGGGACGAAGACTTAGATAAATGAAATCTTGAGATATTATGAGATCCTTTAATAATTGCTACTTTGATGGAAGAATCTCGTATAGTTGAAAGTTTGTATTAAGCTTATCAGATTCAAGTTGAGAGAGAGGATACCCTATCTAGCCAAATTGTAATTGACCTTATTGATTTTGACGTGCTATCACAACCCCAATTTCCCTCCGTAGGATGTCGTGATGGCACCTAGTCTCTAAAACTAGGTAAGCCTAACATTTAATAATAACTTAACAAGAATAATCCACAGGGGTACTAAAATAGAACTGACAAAACTCATATAGCCTTCCAAAACAGAGTCTAAACAACAACCTTCCCAAAACCGGTGGAACTGAGTCATAAGCTCTACCAAGTAAACTAGGACGTCTACTACATCATTGTCTGAATGAAAAATACAACAGGAAGTAAAGATAAAGGAAGGTGACTCTAAGGCCTGCGGACGCCGAGCAGGTATACCTTGATGTCTCTAGGAAATCAGCTACACCCAATCACTAACGTCCGACACGAACATACATATCTGAATCTGCACAAAAAGATGTGCAGAAGCATAATATGAGTATACCATAATAGTACACAGTAAGTATCAAGCCCAACCTCGGTAGAGTAGTGATGAAGCCATGTCAAGACACCTACTAGGACATAATAAACAGAATGAAAACGCAATAACAAGACGTAATGGGAAAGCGGAGAAATAAGTAATGTGAAGCAAGTTAATAACATAGACTAATGAAAGGATCATAAGCATAAAGATAACATAAAGGAAGTAATTGAAAAGAACCACAATGATCATATACGGACAATAACTGTTAGAACAAGGAAGAACAACACAACAAGAAGTGTTCCCACCAATAACTCTTTGCAATATGAGATAAACACAAGCATCACAACGAGGTATCGTCTCGTGTACAATAAGAATCACAACCGAGGTACCGCCTCATATTCATATTTTTCAATTTCAATCACAATCTTTCCTTATACCGCCGCGTGAGCCTTACACTTAAATAGTTTTGAAAATAGTTTTCCCGAAATAGCTACACGCACTTTAGCCCACCTTATGAAGCCGCGTGGCTTCTAGCAATCCCCTTACAAGCAACACACACATGGGACCCACCTTATGCCACCGCATGCACATTAACTCCTATACTTATACCGCCGCATGTGCATCAATATCACATCACAATAACCCTCGCACCACAAGTGCCCATATGTCACAACTTGCCAATTATCAACAATATCAATGTTTCCACAATAATAGGCCGTGGCTCAACCGTAATGTGTACAAGAGTATCAACAATAACAAGGAATATAAATTTCTCAACAAGAAGGACATCTCAACAATAAACAACTTTGCCTCAACGTGATAACGACTTTCACAACTTCAACACCAATAACTCAACAATGATAAAGCTAATGTGTAACCACAATATTAAACAAGAATAGCTCACAATGGAAACGATAACGTGTAACAATGACTTCAAATAATGATAACCAACAATGAAAGTGATAACATGTACAATGACTTCAAATAATGCTAATCAACAATGATAGAGATAAGATGTAACAATAAAAGAGGCAATAAGTTCAACGAAAGCATAAGAGCAAAATATCAAGTAGGATGTAGAACAAGTGTTAATAAAGTCATTTAAGGCATGTAAGGATAGAATAACACAAGTAATAGTAAATTGACTATGAGAATTTAGAACATGATATGACAATTCAATTAGAGCATGGAAAGAGTCTAAGTAGCCTAAATCAGACAAATACCACATATAACCCATGTACCCACTCGTCACCTTGCGTACACGACTTTCACATAGCACAAATGACACAATCAATCCCAAATCCTAAGGGCTAGTCCCCCCCCCCCACAAAGTTAGGCAAGATACTTTTCTCAACTAGACCAATTTAACCCTCGAAAATAGTTTTTTCCCTAACATTCGCCTTCACACGGCTAAAATGTAATCAAAATCGACTTAATATCATCAAACAAGCAAGGGAAATCAATTATAATAGATAAAGTTATAATCTTTACTCTTTTTCCAAAAAGTCAACCCGGGGCTCGCCCGGTCGAAATCTGGGTCCAAAGGTAGATTCCGACTACCCATAACCCTACGATTCCATATATGTAATTAGTTTCAAAATCCGAGTCCACATCGACTCTCGAAACTCAAATTCTTATTTCTCAAAACTTGACAAAGTTTCACAAACACTTTGATTCATATGATTTTGATATTAAAATCTAAGATATATTGATGAATTATAGTTGGAAATAGATTAGAATCACTTACCCAAAGTTTGTAGATAAAAATCCTCTCTCCAGATCGTCTCCTACCGAGTCTAGGGTTAAAAAAGAGAGAATATGATATGAAATCCCGACTTTCTAACATTTTGTTCAGTTGCAGATGTTGCAATTGCGAACCCTCGCAATTGTGGTACCGACACATTGGGGAATTTCTCGCAAATGCGAACCCTGCTCCTCTCGCAGAAGCGATAAATGTTGTCGCAAATGCGAACCTAGCCCAACCCCAAGCAACGTCGCAAATGCGACCGAGGCATCGCAATTGCGATACCTGTGGTTCCATGCTAAGGTCGTAAATGCAACCCTGGTGTTCGCAAGTACGACACCAGAGGCACCAGACACCAAAATGTTCATTTTCAGTCCCAAACATTTCGAAACATGTCCGAAACTCATCTGAGCCCTCGGGGATCTAAACCAAACATCCAAACATCTATAAAAATATCATATGAACTCAGTGACATGATCAAAATATAAAAATAACATCTAAAACTATGAATCGAACACTAAACGCATGAATTTCGAAGTAAATTTCTAGAAACTCTAAAATTGCAACTAAACATTCGAATCCTATCAATTCAACTCCAAATGATACCAAATTTTACAGACAAATTCTAACTAGCATAACAGACCTATTCCAAGTCCCAAAATAAAATTCCGATCTCGATAGCTAAAAGTCAACCTACAGTCAAACGTTAGCCAAATTTCGGCAAAATAATACAAATAAACCTACAGACTACCGAACTCAATTCTGGTCATACCTCCATGTCCAAAATCACGATACGAAGCTATCAGAGCCATCAAAATACCATTCCGGGATCGTTTTCACAAAAATTAAAGTTTGCTCAACATTTCTAATTTAAGCTTCCGAGTCAAGAATTAAAGGGTCCAAATCAACCCGAAAGCTTCCCTAGACGAAACTAATCAACTATATAAGTCATAAAACCATAAATACACATGTGTGAAGCATAAAAAGGGGCAACAAGGCGCAATTACACAAAGTGACCGGATGGGTCGTTACATTCTCCCCCTCTTAAAACAAACGTTCATCCTTGAGCGTGTATAAGGACATACTTGAAGTGATGAATAGATGTGGATAACGACTCTGCATGTCGTGCTCAGTCTCCCAGGTCACCTCCTCGACCGGATGACCCCTCCATTGAACCTTCACTGAAACAATGTTCTTTGATCTCACACTTCACTTGCTGACAATTTAGGTACCAAGCTACACACTCCACTATGTCTTTCTTCATTCTCCTCCACCAATAGTACTTCCTCAAGTCCTGATACATCTTAGCGGCACTTGGATGAATGGAGTACCACGAACTGTGGGCCTCCTCAAGAATCAACTCACGCAACCCATCCACATTGGTCACGCATAACGGGCCCTGCATCCGTAACACACCGTCATCTCCGATAGAAACCTCCTTAGCATCGTCGTGCTCTACCGTGTCCTTAAGGACAAGCAAATGTAAGTCATCATACTGGCGCTCTCTGATGCGATCATATAAAGAAGATCGAGAAACCACACATGCAAGAACTCAACTGGGCTCCGAAACATCCAATCTAATAAACTGGTTGGCCAAGGCTAAAACATCCAATGCTAATGGTCTCTCTAGTGCCAGTAGACATGCTAAACTGCCCAAGCTCTCCGCCTTTTGACTCAAGGCATCAGCCACCACATTGGCCTTCCCGAGATGATATAGAATAGTGATATCATAGTCCTTAAGCAATTCTAACTATCTCCACTACCGCAAGTTAAGATCTTTTTGTTTAATATATGCTGTAGGCTCCAGTGGTCGGTATAGACCTCACAAGGGACACCGTACAAATAGTGCCGCCAAATCTTAAAGGCATGAACAATAGCTACCAATTCCAAGTCATGGACCGGATAATCCATATGAAATTGAGCATAGTTTTGCAAAGAAATAGCCCACTTGTTTATCGAGAATAGATGAGAAATAAGCTCAATATCATTTGATTGAATAGTTGACCCAACCCCTTGTTGTTTGAAGAAACTCTCCACTTCAATTGGTATTTTTTCACAAAAAGCAGTTATGAGATAAGAAATCCAGTGTTTCACTAAGATTTCAAATAGCGGTCCCGAATTCAAGTTGATTCTATTTCGACTCTTCCTCAGAGAAAGTGTTACGCCCCGAACTCGGGGAGCGCGACCGGCGCTCAACCGAGTGAACCCGGCCGAGCAAGCCTATTAGATTTCGTTCTACCCAAACTCATCCATGAATAAAGAGGAGATGCACTCCATTAATCAAACACTGAAAAGATTTCATTAACAACTCCCATTTCATTTCCATTTACAGTTTTATTCATAATTTCCAAAATATTACAAGTTTATAGATATAATGAAAAACATGTTGCCAAATACCAACATTTATAGTTCAATTCCCAACATTCGACTACCACCCACAACCTGTCTACGAAGCCTCTAAGTACAACAAAAGAGTAGTGTGGAAGTGCCGGCAACAAGGCCCCCGCTATACCTCAAAATACAATGTACAACTCGAATGACATCAGGCCCGGAATAGAGTAGAGCTCACCAAAACTTGCTGAATAGAGAGCGACTGCCAACGAGGACCAAAGCTGCCCGCTGATGAACCACCTGCATCCATTAAAGATGCAGCGCCCCCGGCAAAAGGGACGTTAGTACATATGGAATAGTACTAGTATGTAAAGCTAACTGTCCTCTTTCAAAATAGAATGACAATGTAAGAAAGGCAAAACCGTGGAAACAACAATCAACAATCAATGATATTCAAATGCCAAGTTAAAACATAATAATTTCCAAAATATGAAGATAACACTGTGAAGTGATAAGCAAAATATGATGATAATATTATTTTTGGTTGGGAGAGCTTTAGCACCGATATATCACTGTTCACAATATCATGCTCTCCCACCGATATATCACTGTTCACAATATCACCTTTTATAATACCAATATTCATAATACTAATGTTCACAATACCAATATCATCGTACTTTTAGCACGGAGTCTGATCACGCCCCGATCGGTTAGGCCATCTCATTAGAGACATCAACCATAATCACTCTCAATACCAATACCACCGTACTTTTAGCACGAAGTCCGATCACGACCCGATCGGCTAGGCCATCTCATTAGAGACATCAACCATAATCACAATTTCAATTACAATTTTCAGCACAATCACCACCATGTGTGCGGCATGGCGTCTGATCACGACCCGATCGGCCAGGCCGTCTCACCACAATGTCGTGTGGATCGACATCATCCTTTTCTATCAATCAATCTCATCCCAATTAAGGAAAATAATTTTATCACATCAATCTTATCCCAAATAAGGGGAATAATTACAATCCATTCCTACACTGACACGTGTAGTTTCGGGGTTAGGTAATTTCAACCTACCCTTCCTCGGTGACTATCGATACTCCCAAAAATATTTTTGATTTGCTTACAAAAGAAACAACAATACAAATATATTTACCTCATAACCTTTCACACCGTATATAGCCTCATTGGCACTTTCAACATCATTATTTCATTGGCTCTCTTGGCCATACATATGATTCTTCATTCTTTGCACAATGACCGTATTTCATATTCAACACTTTCATTTCTTCCCTTTCATGGATCATCATCATAAATATCAACAAATAGAACATTCCAAAAATCACAAATTTAGGTTCATTAGTAATGAAGGCTTTAAACACAATGGATTTCTTTCCAAGAAAATGGAGTAAAATGATAGGCAATCGAAGCACAAGTTAAAATCATAAACAAGTAACACATCATTTATTCTTGAAATACTTTTCCCCAAAAAGGGCAATACACCATTTCAACTCCTGAATATATAAGAGTTCAAAACACATTGGAAATACTTACAAAGCATAGCATTAGATAAAATAGCCACATTTGGGCATGACTTAAGTACATAAGCTTTTGGGCAAATCTATTTTCTAAGTCAATTTGGAATAGTTAAATCAATGCTCATTTCATAACCTTTCTCACATCATTTCATTTCATTGGGACCATTGACCACAAGTATAACTTTCATTCTTGGCACAGTGGCCACAATTTATATCACCAACTCACTTCTTCACTTTCGAGCATCTTTATACATTATCAACAACAAGGCATTTCCAATCAGGACTTTAGGTACACATATGAGCAATTAAGGTTCTTAAGCACATTGAGTTTTTCTCCCACAATTTGGCATGATAACTTTTATTTGAAACACTACTCAAAGCCATAATATTTTAATACCCATATCATTCTTGAACATATTCCCGAAGGATAACATAATGTGATAGGAACATTCGAAACACATTTTGAATACATAATTCTCGACACTTTGCTTACTCGGGATAATCGAATTTATGAGGAATAACTCAGAACATGGGAATTAGGAACTTGAGCCAACAATACTTGAAACTTACAGGAAGATCATGGAATTCATTTCTAAAAGAGTAGTTTAGCCAACATACCTCAAATTCGTCCCTTAATGATACTACAACGATCCACTACACTAAGCAATTTCAATCTATAATAACAACATCTAATGGAACCAATATTAGTAACAAATTTCATAGTTTAGGCCCTTTAGACATTTTATCAAACACTTAGTAGGCATGAATCTTTACATCTCTTACCCATAGAATTAGTTCATCCAACTACTACCATTTACCAACAATATATACCACCATCATTCTTAAACAATTCATAACTTCAAACATCACATACATGACCATCCATCCACACCCAACCAACAAAATTCCATAAAATAATCACCTTTCAATCTCTACAATGGTTATGTATTTAAATTGGGAACTTATGGCTTCCAATCACCATACCATAAGTTTCAATACTTAATTCATACTCATATTCCCATAATATATCCATACATGTAAGTCTAAGGGTGTAGGATTACCTTTTGGAAGAAATCTTGCAAAACCCTCCTTTGAGTTCTTGAAGAAATTTCTTGAAGATCTAGGTATTTTATGTGTATATTTCATCAATACTAGTGTAGGAATGATGGAATTTCACACCAAAATAATAGGGATTTCTTACCTTAAAGAAGAGGGGATTTGGTGGTCTTGAGAGAGTGGAGTTGAGCTCCAAAATTTGTCCAAGTGGAGTGGGGAAAATGAACCCCGAGATTGTAGTTATAGGCCTAGATTTCTGAGTTTCGGATGCGGCCCTGGATGCTTCGCATCCCCACTTCACTCCTATTTGAAGCTCAGATGCGGACCTGGATGCTATGGCAGCACTTCACTGCCAGCCTTTCTTTCGGACGCGGCCTCGGATGCTTCGCATCCGCAGACTCCTCTGCCAGCCTTTGGTAATTTGGTCATAACTTCTTGTAGGAATGTCCAAATGACAAACGGTTTGAAGTGTTGGAAACTAGAATCAAAGGGATTTAATTGGATAGGTATATCATCACATAAATCCTTATATATATATATATATATATATATATATATATATATATATATATATATATATATATATATATATATATATATATATGTAGATATTCTCATCCAAATTTGGTCTTGTGCGTACCCATTTGAAACTTTAGTCTATCATGAAATTTCCAACTTGACTTGGACTTTGGGCTCTCCTTAGACCCCACATCACTTATAATATACCTCGTACACTTATTATCATATCCAATTAATATCCATCATATTAATATTTCTCGTCTGCACACAAAATAATATAATTAGCGCACATCAACTTTCTTAATAGCGCTTAAGTACTTCGAAATTTTCCGGGGTGTTACATTCTCCCCCACTTAAGAACATTCACCCTCGAATGTTTCACAAGTCACTTCTAATAATAGAGTTACCATCCTTTTACCTCCAGCCATTATACATAGGCACTTAAGACTACATTGGTCTTATACTTCCTTTCCAAAATCTCAACTTACTTATGACCCTTAAACTTTGTTTATCTTTACAAATTCTTAAAACTTTCGGCAGAGTTTCCCATGTAACTGGGCCTATCCACTTGTCAGATAATCACTAAAATCAACCTATCAACACATCCACAACTTGACAAAGCATCACCATGTATATCAACATCACAAATCTCATAATTACATGCATTATATCATCAAGATTAATATCTGGACATGAGCTGCACATATTTAAATCATAACACATAGAAAGTACCTTTCAAATCACAACCATTTGACTATACACTCAAGTGAGAACATTTTATTTCCTTATACATTATCAACAACAAGTGAGTACCTTTCAATTCTTGGCACGGTGGCCACAATTTATATCACCAACTCACTTCTTTCACTTTCGAGCATCTTTATACATTATCAACAACAAGGCATTTCCAACAAGACTTTAGGTACACATATGAGCAATTAAGGTTCTTAAGCACATTGAGTTTTTCGCCCACAATTTGGCATGATAACTTTCATTTGAAACACTACTCAAAGCCATAACATTTTAATACCCATATCATTCGTGAACATATTCCCGAAGGATAACATAATGTGATGGGAACATTCGAAACACATTTTGACTACATAATTCTCGACACTTTGCTTACTCGGGATAATCAAATATATTAGGAATAACTCGGAACATGGGAATTAGGAACTTGAGCCAACAATACTTGAAACTTACGGGAAGATCATGGAATTCATTTCCAAAAGAGTAGTTTAGCCGCAATACCTCAAATTCATCCCTTAATGATACTACAATGATCCACTATACTAAGAAACTTCAATCTATAATAACAACATCCAATGCAACCAATATTCAATATTAGTAACAAATTTCATAGTTTAGGCCCTTTAGAAATTTTATTAAACACCTAGTAGGCATGAATCTTTACATCTCTTACCCATAGAATTAGTTCATCAAACTCTATCTCTGTAAAAGGTCGAATATGTAAATATGGCTAGTGATTCAAGGCGTTTATGAAATGGTTAACAGGGAGATCTCAAGGAATTTGGCGGGTCGATTGCGCAAGGTCATGTCAGTAAGGAAGAAGAAATCTTGGTAGGTTCCAGAGTTATACAATGGTAGCTTCAAGCTAAGGGAGAAAGCCCCACCGTCTATGATTGGATTGCATGGTTATCTACTTGTGAGGTTTCTAGTTATCGGCATGTTGGTGGGTTATTATGACTAAAGAAAGAGGACATCAGTGGTAATTTGAGCCATGAATTTGAGGAATGTGTGCTATAATTGGTCTTATCAATTCATGTTCAGTTTTTGGGAAGACTCGGAGTTTATGCTTTGTGTAGATGTGATTTACAAGGAAAGTGATTCAGCCGGGTGCTTCTTTGAGAGGGTGTTCATGTGCTAGCAGAGCCTTGGGTTTTGATTATATTCGAGACCAAGTCAGAGTGGGTGACTCTCAACAACGGTCCTAGTAGATTCAAAAGTTAAAGTGTGGTGCCTAAGGATTTTGAGTCCGTAGTATGGTTAAGTATTGAGCTGTTACAGCGGATTATAAAAGGGGCTTGGAGTGTTCTATGTTATCTTTGGTATGCGGTGTAGCAATGGAAGAATGGGAGAAAATAACTTCGGAATCATAGGGAAATTATCAGAATGAGTGTACCCATTGAAGAAACGAATATGCACACAAGGAAAGTATGTGATGGTTCGTGGGTTTTGAGACAACATGTTCTAGTGAAATAAGGTCACTCGGGATGAGTGCGGATTTGGGTTCATGATGTTTTGATTAGAGCTATTATTATTCCGAAGGCAAGTCCGAAGTAAATTAGAAGAAGTGGCTCGGTTGGTAATGGTCGAATTAGCATGATTATGGCAGTGACCAGTTTCTCCAGCGTGAAGTTATACACGTGGTTTGTGGTTGTACACTTGGGCTTGAACGCCACCATAACTTGGTTGATTTGAGAGGTATTCGATTCATATGGCCTGTTGTGTGAAAATGGATACCGGAAGGGACATGGCGGATTAGACCACTACTTGGGGTTGTATTTTCTACGGTTATGAGAATTCAGTCACGTGTTGCAATGGTTCTCCTGAAATGATTCAAGTGAGAGGTTCCTATATAATGAAGTGTGTATTTTATTAGTGGTTCAAGAGTTATGATGAAATTCTTGTACTCTTGCGCATTGTCATGTTAGGTGCAGTGAGCGGCATGGGAAAAAAATTGGAAGCTGAGGATCAAGGTTGCGGTTCGGTGTTGACAAAAATGTCACGAGCTCGGATAATCAAGGAAGAATTTAGATGTTTAGAGTAAGATGGTATTGTCTTAGCGTCACCTGAGATCGGTGTCCTATGTAAGAGGCTTTGTGTACTGATTGCAGATTCTTGATTTGCTTTACAGCATTAAAGTGGCCGGCTGTATGGAGGTGCAGACTTGTTACCTGGTGCGGAAGGTCGCGGGAGTGCGTCCCACGGGAGGATTGTGTAAGTATGACATGTAGTCACCTGATTGATTAAAGATTTAAAACCAAGTATGAAGATTGTGGTACTATCGCTAATGTGAGAGTTTAGGCCTGAAAGGTGCTCTATTCAGTTGGTTGTGAATTATGGAAGTTTGTTCCGGATTTGACTGCTGTTCTTATGTGTCATGGGAAAAGAGGTCATTGTGCATCCTTGAAAGGTTATTAGCCAGTGCGGTACGATCAGGATCGACTTGAGGTCTGTGGATGGATCTAAATGTGAATGTGGGCTCTATATCAGGCCGGATGTGTTCATTTCAGCATAGCGCTGTTTTCGGAGGGGTCTTTGGGCCTTGGATGTTATTTCTGTTGTCGACCCTTCCATGTAGTCTCTATTGTGCCATGTGGGTTGTGAGGCAGTTTGATTATTCACACTCGTATTAAGATCCAGTATAGTTTATAGTGTTATATGAGCAGGATGGCTCTCGAGATACAGGTCATTTACTACACCTTAGTTGTGCTTGAGTTTCCAGCGTATGACACTACCCATCTCCCTAGGAATTGTGTTATGCACTTGGCGTGCTTATGGTTGATATTCGGGTGTTTTGTAGGTATAAGTGTTTTGTCTTGATGGGTACTTCCCTATTTATTGCCATGTGTGGATCGGGTGGCACACTGCCATAAGTATATGGTTGGATCGGGTGGCACGCCGCCACAGATATGTTGTTTGGACCGGGTGGCACGCCGCCACGGGTATCATGGTTGGATCGGGTTGCATGCCGCAACAAAGTGATATTGAGTACAGTTTCCCTATACCTATGATGGTGTGTTCTGCCTCTTTTTCCTGAGGAAGGTTCCTAGCATCCTTTCGGTCGTTTAAATTAGCTACGTGGGTTTGGTAACTCCTTCCAGAGTTCATTTTCCTTATGTACCACATTTGAGCTTGTGGATTGTTGGCACATGGTGGCATTATATGAGACCTTTGGTAGTGTTCGTGGTGGCTTATTGCCGGAACGGCTTGTACTGGGTGAGACGAGATATTTGGGCTTGGGATCAGTGCGATCAGATTTATATGAAACATATTAAAGAGTAGATATTATTATTCAGTCCAGAATGAGGTAATGGTTCTTGTTGGGAGGAGAGACTCCATAAATTGTAATTCAACAGGTGGCTATGAGTTCCACACATCTTCTCTGTCGTGGCATTTCGAGAATTGGAACAAGACTTATATGTGTCATGAGGTGTGTTGTGAGCATCAGACTCGTGGGATTTCGACTATTATTGTCAAAGGATATTATTATGGTCATGTGAATAATGTGGTGTATGGTGTGAATTCAGTGAGAGTATATAATCATGTATTGGTACATCTTGTAGTGATTGAAACATTGTTCGTATGTTGGAAGCAGGCCTAGTAGAGCATTTCAGATGTTGGAATTTGGCTCTAAGGCTTATTTGCCTAAATAAAGGGGAGAATCTTCAGATTTGCTCGAGCTAATGTGCTCAACTTAGTTGTGGTAGCACGGGTAAGTGCACGAGGTGTTAAACAGTGATTTCAGACAACTCCATAACAGTTCTTAGCACGTTCGAGGATGAACGTATATTTAAGTGGGAGAGAATGTAACGACCCGATCAGTCGTTTTGAGTTCTAGCACGTCATTCAGCAGTTTGAGACCCTGAGCAACTTCACTTCGGGTATTATGACTTATACGTATGGTCAGAATTTAATTTCGGGAAGTTCAGAGTTGATTCGGAAAGAAAATTCTAATTTCGGAAGCCTTAAGTTGGAGGAATTGACTAAAGTCAATTTTTGAGTAAGCGACCTCGGAATCGGGATTTGAAGGTTCCAACATGTTCGTTTGATGATTTTGGACTTGGGCTTATGCCCAGAGCTGGTTTTGGATGACCCGGGAGCATTTCGGCGCCTATTATGGAAGTTGGCATTTTGGAAGAATTCCCTAAATTTGAGTTGAAGTGAATTTCAATGCTATCGATGTCTGTTTGGGATTTTGAGTCTGGGAATAGCTCTGTATGGTGATTCTAGTATTGGGAGCTTGTCCGGATGTGGATTTGGAGGCCCGTAGGTCATTTCGGGGTCATTTGACGAAAGTTGGATATTTGGTTAATTTTGAGAAGTTTGACCGGGAGTGGACTTTTTAATATCGGGGTTGAATTTCGATTTCGGAAGTTGGAGTAGGTCTATAATGTCAATTATGACTTGTGTGCAAAATTTGAAGTCAATCGTAAGTGATTTGATAGGTTTCGGCATCGATTGTTGAAGTTTGGAATTTCAAAGTTCATTAAGTTTGAATTGGAGGGTGATTCATAGTTTCGATGTTATTGGGCATGATTTGAGGCCTCGACTAAGTTCGTAATGTGTTTTGGAATGTGTTGGTATATTTGGTTGAGGTCCCGAGGGCCTCGGATGGATTCCGAACGGTAAACGGATCGAGTTTGGACTTGGGAAGAACAACTGAAGCTTCCGGCTTCTTGTGTAACTGCACCTGCGCAGAGGTAACCGCAGGTGCGAGCTATGAGCCGCAAAAACGAAAGAGTGAGGGAAGGCCAGCCACCACAAGTGTGGAAGTTTTGGCTGCAAGGGAAGTAGTCGCAGAAGTGGATGGGCTCGCAGAAGTAGCCCCTTTTTGTCTGCAGATGCGGAACTTGGCCAGGTAAGGGAAATGCGTACCTGCGAGGGTTTTGTCACAGGTGCGGGACCGTAGATGCGGCCAAGGCACCGCAGGTGCGAAAATCGCCTGGGCAGTAAGGTTTTTAAAAGATGGGATTTGGCCATTTTCCCACTTTTCATTTGGTTGGGCGATTTTGGGAGCTCTTGGAAGGGAGATTTTCGTCATCTATGTCAAGGTAAGTGATTCCCACCTATAGCAAGTTAAATACTTGGATTATATATGGATTTAGACTTGAAAATTTGTAGAAATTTGGGGTTTTGGCAGAAAACCTAGAAATTATATTTTTGGATTTTGACCACGAAATTGGACGTGGAACTTGGAATAAATTATATATTTGAGTTTGTGGTGTTATGGGTAAGGTTTATCTTCGAAAATTTTTGATTATCGACTTTTCAAGCAGAGTTAGGAATTGTTATAAATTGGATTTTAATAAGTATTAGAGTGTATATTTATGGATTTGCATGTTTATTGACTAGTTTTGGAGCGTTGGACATCGGTGTGAGTTATTGGAAGGGCTTGGGAGCCGGTGATGGAACTTCGGAGCGAGGTAAGTATCCTTTCTAACCTCGTAAGGGGGAATTTACCCCATAGGTGAATTAATCTAATATGTACTTCTATTTGTGGAGGCTACGTACGCACGAGGTGACGAGAGTCCGTACGTATCTACTGTTATGCTTATGTCCGGGTAGTTCAGGACACAAACCATGCTATACTTGCGATATTTGAAACCTTGTTGTTAATTTAAATTACTTAAATCATATTGAACTTGGTAAATGAATTTTTAAAAGGTTAAACTTCGTTTTTCTTGACCGTTAAATGAGAATTGACATTTCCTTGGATAATTGCTCCTTAAATAATCCTTGATTGACTATTGAATGTGTTTATCTTTTGTGGAGCGGGCCTAACGCCTTGGCAGATTAAATAGATGCATCTATGGTTCGCGCCGTTCGACCCTCGGCAGTGCACAATTTAAATATTTATGTTGGAGCGGGTCGTACGACCTCTGCATGATTTGGGCATGATTGAACTTGATTGCTTTGGAATTTACAATAAATGATATTGCCTTCTCGGCCTGAGATAAATTGTTAAATAATGGGAAATAAATTTGGAAATTTCTTATGAACAAAAAAATTGTATACTTATTTCTTGACATTGAGCTTACAGCCGTTCTACGTAATCCATGCTTATTCATATCATTGACGTTTTATTTATAGCCCATAGTAAGTGTCGGAGCCGACCCCTCGTCACTACTTCTTCGAGATTAGGCGGGATACTTACTGGGTACGCGTTGATTTATGTACTCATACTACACTTGCTGCACATTTTTGTGCAGGTGCATATATGCCTAGTGGTCTTGTGGGCGCAGAGGCGCAGTTATTGTGGGGACTTAGGTGAGCTGCATTCCGAGTTACGAGTCCGCAGCCAGCTGAGTCTCCTTCAGAGTATTTATATTTTTCTGTCCAATTTGTATTTCGGACAGATATTGTATTTTATTTTACATTCTTAGTTGAGGCTCATGCATTTGTGACACCGGGTTTTGGGCGATTATGGGTTGCACTATATTGGAATTGTTAAGAATATTATCATTTATTTTGTAAATTTCATCTTTTACCATTTAATTGAAGGAAATATGATTTCAAAAATATTAAAATGAGAACCAAATTAAGTATTTATTTTTGGCTTGTCTGACAGCGGTGTCCGGCGCCATCATGACCTTTAATGGATTTTGGGTCGTGACATATCAACAAATAGAATATTCCGAAAATCACTATTTAAGTTCATTAGTAATTAAGGATTTAAACACAATGAATTTCTTTCCAAGAAAATGGAGTAAAATGATTGCCAATCGAAGTACAAGTTAAAAACATAATCAAGTAACACATCATTTATTATTGAAATACTTTCCCCCAAAAAGGGCAATACACCATTTCAACTCCTGAATATATAAGAGTTCAAAACACATTGGAAATACTTACAAAGCATAGCATTAGATAAAATAGCCACATTTGGGCATGACTTGAGTACATAAGCTTTTAGGCAAATCTATTTTCAAAATCAATTCAGAATATTTGAATCAAGGCTCATTTCATAACCTTTCTCACATCATTTCATTTCATTGGCACCATTGGCCACAAGTATAACTTTCATTCTTGGCACGGTGGCCACAATTTATATCACCAACTCACTTCTTTCACTTTCGAGCATCTTTATACATTATCAACAACAAGGCATTTTCAATCAAGACTTTAGGTATACGTATAAGCAATTAAGGGTCTTAAAAATATGGAGTTTTTCTCACACAATTTGGCATACTAACTTTCATTGGAAACACTACTCAAATCCATAACATTTTTATACCCATATAATTCTTGAACATATTCCCGAAGGATAACATAATGTGATAGGAACATTCGGAACACATTTTGAATACATAATTCTCGACACTTTGCTTACTCGGGATAATCGAATTTATTAGGAACAACTAGTAACATGGGAATTAGGAACTTGAGCCAACAATACTTGAAACTTACGGTAAGATCATGGAATTCATTTCTAAAAGAGTAGTTTAGCCAACATACCTAAAATTCATCCCTTAATGATACTACAACGATCCACTACACTAAGCAACTTCAATCTATAATAACATCATCCAATGGAACCAATATTAGGAACAAATTCCATAGTTTAGGCCCTTTAGGCATTTTATCAAACACCTAGTAGGCATGAATCTTTACATCTCTTACCCATAGAATTAGTTCATCCAACTACTACCATTTACCAACAATTTATCCCACCATCATTTTTAAACAATTCATAACTTCTAACATCACATACATGACCATCCATCCACACCCAACCAACGAAATTCCATCAAATAATCACCTTTCAATCTCTACAATGGTTATGTATTTAAATTGGAAACTTATGGCTTCCAATAACCATACCATATCAATACTTAATTCATACTCATATTCCCATAATATATCCATACATGTAAGTCTAAGGGTGTAGGATTACCTTTTGGAAGAAATCTTACAAAACCCTCCTTTGAGTTCTTGAAGAAATTTCTTGAAGATCTAGGTATTTTATGTGTAGATTTTATCCATACTAGTGTAGGAATGATGGAATTTCACAGCAATATAATGGGGATTGCTTACCTTGAAGAATAGGGGAGTTGGTGGTCTTGAGAGAGTGGAGATGAGCTCCAAAATTCGTCCAAGTGAAGTGGGGAAAATGAACTTCGAAATTGTAGTTATAGGCCAAGATTTTTGGGTTTCAGATATGGCCCTGGATGCTTCGCATCCTCACTTCACTCCTCTTTGAAGCTTAGATGCAGACCTGGATGTTACGGCAGCACTTACTGCCAGCCTTTCTTTCGGACGCGGCCTTGGATGCTTCGCATCCGCAGACTCCTCCGCCAGCCTTTGGTAATGTGGTCATAACTTCTTGTAGAAATATCCAAATGACAAACGGTTTGAAGTGTTGGAAACTAGACTCAAAGGGCTTTAATTGGATAGGTAGATCATCACATAAATCCTATATATATATATATATATATATATATATATATATATATATATATATATATATATATATATATATATATATATATATATATTCTAGTCCAAAGTTTGGTCTTGTGCGTACCCAATTGAAACTTTAGTCTATCATGAAATTTCTAACTTGACTTGGACTTAGGGCTCTCCTTTGACCCCACATCACTTATAATGTGCCTCGTACACTCATTATCATATCTAATTGATATCTATCATATTAATAGTTGTCGTCTGCACTCAAAATAATATAATTAGCGCACGTCAACTTTCTTAATAGTGCTTAAGTACTTCGAAATTTTTCGGGGTGTTACATTCTCCCCCACTTAAGAGCATTGGTCCTCGAATGTTTCACAAGTCACTTCTAATAAGAGATTTACCATCCTTTTACCTCCAGCCATTATACATAGGCACTTATGACTACATGGGTCTTATACTTCCTTTCCAAAATCTCAAATTACTTATGGCCCTTAAAATTTGGCTATCTTTACAAATTCTTAAAATTTTCGGCAGAGTTTCCCATGTAACTGTGCCTATCCCCCTGTCAGATAATCACTAAAATCAACCTATCAACACATCCACAACTTGACAAAGCATCACCATGTATATCAACATCACAAATCTCATAATTACATGCATTATATCATCAAGATTAATATCTGGACATGAGCTGCACATATTTAAATCATAACACATAGAAAGTACCTTTCAAATCACAACCATTTGACTATACACTCAAGTGAGAACATTTTATTTCCTTATACATTATCAACAACAAGTGAGTACCTTTCAATTCTTGGCACGGTGGCCACAATTTATATCACCAACTCACTTCTTTCACTTTCGAGCATCTTTATACATTATCAACAACAAGGCATTTCCAACAAGACTTTAGGTACACATATGAGCAATTAAGGTTCTTAAGCACATTGAGTTTTTCGCCCACAATTTGGCATGATAACTTTCATTTGAAACACTACTCAAAGCCATAACATTTTAATACCCATATCATTCTTGAACATATTCCCGAAGGATAACATAATGTGATGGGAACATTCGAAACACATTTTGAATACATAATTCTCGACACTTTGCTTACTCGGGATAATCAAATATATTAGGAATAACTCGGAACATGGGAATTAGGAACTTGAGCCAACAATACTTGAAACTTACGGGAAGATCATGGAATTCATTTCCAAAAGAGTAGTTTAGCCAACATACCTCAAATTCATCCCTTAATGATACTACAATAATCCACTATACTAAGAAACTTCAATCTACAATAACAACATCCAATGCAACCAATATTCAATATTAGTAACAAATTTCATAGTTTAGGCCCTTTAGAAATTTTATTAAACACCTAGTAGGCATGAATCTTTACATCTCTTACCCATAGAATTAGTTCATCAAACTACTACTATTTACCAACAATATATCCCACCATTATTCTTAAACAATTCATTACTTCCAACATCACATACATGACCATCCATCCACACCCAACCAACAAAATTCCATCAAATATTCACCTTTCAATCTCTACAATGGTTATGTATTTAAATTGGGAACTTATGGCTTCAAATCATCATACCATATAATTACTTAATTCATACTCATATTCCCATAATATATCCATACATGTAAGTCTAAGGGTGTGGGATTACCTTTTGGAAGAAATCTTGCAAAACCCTCCTTTGAGTTCTTGAAGAAATTTCTTGAAGATCTAGGTATTTTATGTGTAGATTTCATCAATACTAGTGAAGGATTGATGGAATTTCACACCAAAATAATTAGGATTTCTTACCTTGAAGAAGAGGGGAGTTGTTGGCCTTGAGATAGTGGAGATGAGCTCCAAAATTTGTCCGAGTGAAGTGGGGAAAATGAACCCCGAAATTGTAGTTATAGGCCCAGATTTCTGGGTTTCAGATGCGGCCCTGGATGCTTCGCATCCCAACTTTACTCCTCTTTGAAGCTCAGATGCGGACCTAGATGCTATGGCAGCACTTCACTGCCAATCTTTCTTTTGGACGCGGCCTCGGATGCTTCGCATCCGCAGACTCCTCCGCCAGCCTTTTTGTAATTTGGTCATAACTTCTTGTAGGAATGTCCAAATGACAAACGGTTTGAAGCGTTGGAAACTAGAATCAAAGGGATTTAATTGGATAGGTAGATCATCACATAAATCCTTATATATATGTAGATATGCTCGTCCAAATTTGATCTCGTGCGTACCCATTTGAAACTTTATTTTATCATGAAATTTCCAACTTGACTTGGACTTAGGGATCTCCTTAGACCCCACATCACTTATAATGTTCCTCATACACTTATTATCATATCCAATTGATATCTATCATGTTAATATTTCTCGTATGCACACAAAATAATATAATTAGTGCACATCAACTTTCTTAATAGCGCTTAAGTACTTTGAAATTTTCCGGGGTGTTACATTCTCCCCCACTTAAGAACATTCATCCTCAAATGTTTCACAAGTCACTTCTAATAATAGAGTTACCATCCTTTTACCTCAATCCAGTATACATAGGTGCTTATGACTACATGGGTTTTATACTTCCTTTCCAAAATCTCAACTTACTTATGACCTTTAAACTTTGGCTATCTTTACAAATTCTTAAAACTTTCAGCAAAGTTTCCCATGTAACTGGTCCTATCCACTTGTCAGATAATCACTAAAATCAACCTATCAACACATCCACAACTTGAAAAAGCATCACCATGTATATCAACATCACAAATCTCATCATTACAGGCATTATATCATCAAGAGTAATATCTGAACATGAGCTGCACATATTTAAATTATAACACATAGAAAGTACCTTTCAAATCACAATCATTTGACTATACACTCAAGTGAGAACATTTTATTTCCTTAACACTTTTGGCCCTCAAGGTGGCCTTCTCGACTTACCGACTTCGCCATAACACATTAACGGAGGCAATCTCAACTCTCGGACTTTTCTAACAAGGATGGCGAATAGATACCCCTCATAGGCCAATTATCCATTAACTTCACCTTCGCTAGCTTCCACCGGAACGATAGACAAAGGATTTCCAACTATATTCTTAGACATAGACACATGAAACACCGGGTACACGAAGTACAATAATAGGAAAATATCATATTCATAGTTTGGCCTATTTCTTTCAAGATTTCATAAGGCCTAATGTGACTACACATACTTTACCTTTATTAACAATTCACATAACATCCTCATGGATAAAATATTGAGAATAACCCGTTCACTTTCTTCAACTCTAAATCCCTACGCCGAACACCCAAACTAAACCTTTGGTGGCCTCCAACAATTACTCTAAGATGTGCTAACTTGAATATGACCATAAAATTTCCTATCCAATATATTTGATCATGGGATGACGCTTCTTCTTTGACATGTTTCATATGGGAGGCATAATCGGAAGGATAAATACATTAGCGTCAGTTATTCTTGGAAGTCTTTGAGTCATAAAAAAGACAACAACAATTGTTTTATTCCATATGTGTCTTGCTCGACAATAGTAAGCCTCAAAGAGAAATGGCCAAGTACATGACACCAGTCGTCTCCTGGAGTGTAGGGAAAATCAGTTCAACTTGAAATGACAATATTTTGGCACCCTGATTGTGATATGGGTTTCAAAATGCATGAAATTGCATTACGGTCTTAACATTAACTGACACAAGGAATCTATGTCACAAGCCCGTGGGGATGAAAAAGAAGTTGAACACTTGTGAGATTATTATCATTCTCACAACTTAACCTTTGCCAATAGTTGATCCTATATGAGAGGACTAGAGATACAACAAATTTGTGAAAATCTCAAATTTCCCCAAAACTTTTATGCGGGCAAGTGACCCCTTTCAATTGATAGCTACACATATGATAGGTGCTGAGATATTCTCTTATGTTACTAGACGGTGAAAAAGATTAATGATAATATACACAAAGGAACAAAGTGATTGTTCAAACCATAGGAGCCACATACACTGGAGAGAAAAAGATTGGCTCAAGAAGGATCTCAACACTAGGCTACTTTACATTGGATTTGATACTACATAGGTAAACTTTATGACTGTGCATGCATAAGCACAAGTGAGCAAATTTTATCCATTTGAATCAAAACGTTCTGTAAGAAATTCATCAGGTATAGTCCCTTGTTGAGAATTTAGGGAAGCAAGTGGGAAGTATTAATCCTAGAGTTATAACTCAATTTCAAGGACATAATTATAGAGCTCAATTCCACAAGAGGTTGTAAATAACAAAATTTGTGATAGAGTGGCTTCACAAATAATGCGTCTCGTTCAGAAAGTAAGTACATGCAATGTTTTGTGATTCAACGTTTTGGTTAAGACCACATTTATATAGGCCTCTTCAATATGGATGTACATATACAACCAAGAAAATAATGCGGTGTTCATAATGATGTACTAAGGAGTGACTTACTTGATGACTTTAGATTGACAGGGCAGTACCTTAATTGATGCCCCTCTATTCTACATCCAAAACATACATTAGTACCATAGTGACACACCCCCGAATGACATCTCATACACTTCACACAATGAAGATGGGGTCCGCTAAACTGACTTGCTCCACTTACCTGATATTTACCCTTTTTGCATACATCATAAGCATTCCCCTTAGTCTTTCTCCAAGCCTTCATGGCAGGAGTAGCAATCTCTGCAACAGCTCGTTGTATGGACCTTTGGAATTTCCCGAATCTACCACCCCTAACACGCTTCTCAGCATACTCACAGCATGACAGAAAATGTTCCCGCCCACATATCAGGCAGACCGAGATGGGTGTATCCAACCTAAGGGCATTTGTTCTCCTTGTGCCACCTCTTTCCACAACCATAACATATTTTAAGAATCATCCAACATAAAACCGAGTGGCTCTTCTTTCATACCAAATATTTCGGCTTATTGATGCCAATAATCCTCTATCATTTCTTAGGTAATCTCACTACAAAATCCGGTGGCACGGTAACATTAATAGAAACAGGGACACTTCTCCTATCAACTGGTTCTTTCATTCACTCCTCGTTGCCTCAAACTCGTGGTTTACTCATATTGAAAATGAGACATGACGAGGAAATTAGTTTCCTATCTTGAGCTCTATCGCACGATCTGGAGTATCAAAGAAGTGGGAAATTCCTAAATGTCCAAGTAGCCTCCTCATTATAGATGTGGTCGATAACACACCGATAAGAAGGACTCTACTAGATATGGCTCTGATACATCCTAGGACACTTTAAAACCTTAGGCTCTGATACCAAGTTTGTCATGCCCCGAACTCGGGGAGCACGACCGACGCTCAACCGAGTGAACTCGGCCGAGCAAGCCTATTAGATTTTGTTCTACCCAAACTCATCCATGAATAAAGAGGAGATGCACTCCATTAATCAAACACTGAAAAGATTTCATTAACAACTCCCATTTCATTTCCATTAGCAGCTTCATCCATAATTTCCAAAATATTACAAGTTTATAGATATAATGAAAAACATGTTGCCAAATACCAGCATTTCTAGTTCAATTCCCAACATTCGACTACCACCCACAACCTGTCTACGGAGCCTCTAAGTACAACAAAAGAGTAGTATGGAAGTGCCGGTAATACCACCGTACTTTTAGCACGGAGTCCGATCACGACCCGTACTTTTAGCACGGAGTCCGATCACGACCCGTACTTAGAGACATCAACCACAATCACTCTCAATACCAATACCACCGTACTTTTAGCACGGAGTCCGATCACGACCCGATCGGCTAGGCCATCTCATTAGAGACATCAACCATAATCACAATTTCAATTACAATTTTTAGCACAATCACCACCATGTGTGCGGCATGGCGTCCGATCACGACCCGATCGGCCAGGCCGTCTCACCACAATGCCGTGTGGATCGACATCATCATTTTCTATCAATCAATCTCATCCCAATTAAGGGAAATAATTTTATCACATCAATCTTATCCCAAATAAGGGGAATAATTACAATCTATTCCTATACCGACACGTGTAGTTTCGGGGTTAGGTAATTTCAACCTACCCTTCCTCGGTGACTATCGATACTTCCAAAAATATTTTTGATTTGCTTACAAAGGAAACAACAAAACAAATGCATTTACCTCATAACCTTTCATACCGTATATAGCCTCATAGCCTCATTGGAACTTTAAACATCATTATTCCATTGGCTCTCTTGGCCATACATATGATTCTTCATTCTTGGCACAATGGCCGTATTTCATATTCCACACTTTCATTTCTTCCCTTTCATGGATCATCATCATAAATATAAACAAATAGAATATTTCGGAAATCACAACTTTAGGTTTATTAGTAATGAAGGCTTTAAACACAATGAATTTCTTTCCAAGAAAATGGAGTAAAATGATTGCCAATCGAAGCACAAGTTAAAAACATAATCAAGTAACACATCATTTATTATTGAAATACTTTCCCCCAAAAAGGGCAATACACCATTTCAACTCTTGAATATATAAGAGTTCAAAACACATTGGAAATACTTACAAAGCATAGCATTAGATAAAATAGCCACATTTGGGCATGACTTGAGTACATAAGCTTTTATGCAAATCTATTTTCGAAGTCAATTCGGAATAGTTAAATCTAAGCTCATTTCATAACCTTTCTCACATCATTTCATTTCATTGGCACCATTGGCAACAAGTATAACTTTCATTCTTGGCACGGTGGCCACAATTTATATCACCAACTCACTTCTTTCACTTTCAAGCATCTTTATACATTATCAACAACAAGGCATTTCCAATCAAGACTTTAGGTACACATATGAGCAATTAAGGGTCTTAAAAATATGGAGTTTTTCTCACACAATTTGGCATACTAGTTTTCATTTGAAACACGACTCAAAGCCATAACATTTTAATACTCATATCATTCTTGAACATATTCCCGAAGGATAACATAATGTGATGGGAACATTCGAAACACATTTTGAATACATAATTCTCGATACTTTGCTTACTCGGGATAATCAAATATATTAGGAATAACTCGGGACATGGGAATTAGGAACTTGAGCCAACAATACTTGAAACTTACGGGAAGATCATGGAATTCATTTCTAAAAGAGTAGTTTAGCTAACATACCTCAAATTCGTCCCTTAATGATACTACAATGATCCACTATACTAAGAAACTTCAATCTACAATAACAACATCCAATGCAACCAATATTAGTAACAAATTCCATAGTTTAGGCCCTTTAGGCATTTTATCAAACACCTAGTAGGCATGAATCTTTACATCTCTTACCCATAGAATTAGTTCATCCAACTACTACCATTTACCAATAATATCCCACCATCATTCGTAAACAATTCATAACTTCCAACATTACATACATGACCATCCATCCACACCCAACCAACAAAATTCCATCAAGTAATCACCTTTCAATCTCTACAATGGTTATGTATTTAAATTGGGAACTTATGGTTTTCAATCACCATACCATATCAATACTTAATTCATACTCATATTTCACTCTAGTCAAAGCAGTTAAGCAAAGTTAAAATCCTACAGTTTAAGGTACTTATACAAGAGTCAAAAACAGAGCCTAAGCGTCACAACTAAAGAACTCACTATTCTCAAGGCATAATAAAGTTAAGATCCATTGTCTTCAATTCAAATCATAGCACAAGATTTTCTAATACTCTATAAAACAAAAACTAACTACACCCGGTTCAAATAAAACCCTTGGAAAAGAACCGCGGCACAAAGAAAACCAAGGGGGAATTAATACACTACCTAACAAAAGAAAATCTTTTTGTCTTTTTTTCTTTCGACTTTAATCCCTCAAGAAACCTGTCGAATGATATCCATCGTCGGAAAAAATTAAAAAAAATTCAATTTTTATGGTTTTTTCAAAAACAAAATGTAAATCACTAAAGCTAACAAAACTAACACATATACATACAACATACAACATATCTCCCACCCCTACATTTTAAGTTGTGCCATGTCCCCATGACACACAATTAAAAAGCATAAGGTAAAGGAAACTTTCCTGAATCTCTAGTTTGGGTCTGAATCGAAGTCGGGATCCATTCCTCGCCTTCGAACTAATGCTCACATCCATGCCGACATCTTCTTCTCAACCCTTTTGGGGCGCACCTCACACTTATCTTTCTCGCTCAATGCAGCCTTCTCTTTCGAGCCCTTCACTTTCCTCTCAACACTTGCAGCTGGCTTCTCCTTTTTCACCCCCGTTTCTACATTCATCTCGAAAGTTACAGTCTCCTCACCCACTCTAAGCATGAGCTTTCTCTTGTGTATATTAATATTGCTCTACCCATTTCTAAGAATGTTCTTCCTATAATGAGGGGGACCTCCTTGTTCTCCTCCATATTCATCACTATAAAGTCTATAGGAAATACGACCTAATCTACCCAGACTAAGACATCTTCCACTATCCCCTCAGGTATCAAAGTCATTTGGTCTGCCAGCTGCAAAGATATTGGCACTGACCTCATCTCTCCAATCTCCTTCTCCAGTTTCTTGTAAATAGATAGAGGCATTAAGTCAATTGAGGCACCAGAATCACATAAAGATTTATCAAAATTAATAGAGCCTAAAGAGAAAAGAATAGTAAAACTCCCTGGATCTCCACACTTTTGAGGGAGTTTGTTTTGTAAGATTGCACTACAATGTTCTGTGAGCTTGACCACTAAGGTTTCTTCTATCTTCCTCTTCTTTGTCAGGATCTCCTTCAGGAATTTGGCATAAGTTGGCATTTGGAAAAGAACTTCTGTGAATGGCAATTAACCTGTTTCAGCATATCCATAAATCTCTCAAATTGCTTGTCTAGATTTTCTCTATATAGCTTTTGAGGAAAAGGTAGAGCAGGAATATGCTCGCTCTCATTAGATTCATTCCTTCTCGAAGTTTCCTCCTTCTTTTTGTCAGCTCCCTTCTTGCCTTTCTTATTCTTATCGATATCATTCTTCAGTTGCTCCCCATTTTCCTTTTCAAGCAACACCTCTTTCTGGATTGGAGTGGTATCTTTCAATACTTGCCTGCTTCTCAAGGTCACAGCATTCACTATTTCTTTGGGATTTTTCTCAGTATCAGCTGGCAGAGTGTCTGGAATCATCTCAGAAAAAAGTGTCTAGCTACACAACTTGTCTTTCCAAGTTTCGAAAACCAATACCTATTTCTTTGATAGCTGCTCCATGTTCCCGTATAACTGCGCTATGAGTTTCAAGCCTCTCATCAATTTTCAGAATGAAGGTCTTTATGAATCTTCTATGCCAGAATGATTAGACTGTGGAGGCTGAAGTTGCTGCCTCTGCTGATTTTGGAAGACTGGAGCTCCTTGTCCCTGAGGTCTAGAGTTATTTTGTTGCCATGCATTTGCAGTACCTCCACATGAACTCCATGAAAAGTTGGGGTGCCTCTGACCCATTGCATTATAATTTCCCATAGCATTCACTTCCTTAGTTGAGGCTTGACACTCATGAGTAGGGTGTCCGCTTCCACACATACCACAAGCTGCGTGAGGCTCACTCTGTATCGAGGCTAAGGTCAGGTTCCTTATCTCTTTGGCCATAGCATCTAGCTGTACCTACACAGATGTGTTAGCATCAACCTGGAGAACACCAGTTGATCTTCTTCTTTTAGCACTCTCAGAGGGCCATTGATTTGCATCTTCAGATAACTCATCGAGAATTGTGACTATCTCTTCTGGAGTCTTCTTCATCAACAGACCTCTAGCTGCATTGCTCAATACTCTACGTGAGGCCGGTGTCAATCCATCCCAAAAGTCTTGGAGTTGAATCCAGAGTTCAATTCCGCTATGTTGACATTTCCTGACTATTTCCTTAAACCTCTCCCAAGCTTCAAACACGGTCTCAGTATCTTTCTGGCAGAAGTTATGGATTTCTCTTCTAAACTTGCCCGTCTTAGCAGATGAGAAATATTTATCAACAAATTGTTTGGTCATCTCATCCCATGTTCGAATTGATCCATTAGGTAAGCTTCGAAGCCACTGCTTCGCATCATCTTTGAGTATGAAGGGGAATGCCCTTAAGTAAAATGCATCTTATGACACGCCATTGTATTGAAAGGTGTTCATAATCTCCTTGAAGTCCATTAGATGTGTATTTGGATCTTCGTTTGGCTTCCCTCGGAAGACACAAAAATTCTGAAGGGTTTGAAGCAACCCTTGCTTTAACTCGAAATTGTTAGTTTCAATTGGAGGTGGTCTAATACTGGATAATCCTTGAATGTAGACGGGCCTAGCATAATTGCCAAGTGGTCTCCCAGGCCTGGGAGCAATATTCCTAAATTGGTCTGCACCCAAAGTGTTGATTCTGAGCAATTCTACGACCCCTTTCCTCTTCGTAAATAAGTTGTGCATCTCTAAAAGTTGCTTCCTTAGCATCCCTTGCAGCTTGTTCTCTTCGTTGGGCTGCCTCTCTCGTAGCCAAATCCACATTATCTTCACCATTTCCAACTGTCGCAGTTCTTTCCTTCTTCAGTTGTCGCAGTTGTTTTTCAATTTTTGGCTTGTATGGTAGCACTTCTTTCGCAGAAGCTCGAGTCATGCACCAATCTAACCTGTAACCTGCGCACAGTCAAAGAACACCAAACTTAAAAAGAAAAAATAAAAGAAAAATTCTTGAATTAGCACTACAAACTATTTCAAGCACTATTGATTACCAATCCCCGTCAACGACACCAAAATTTCACGAGCGCAAAACACACACTTAAATATGCTCGTTAGTCGAATATAGTATAATATAATATCGTATCCACAAGGATTGGAGTTTAAACAATATTATCGTAGTTTGTAGCTAGATTGCTATCCAAGATGATCAACAATTGAGATTTATATGATTAATAACTAAAATTAACTAACAATCTAAAGCTATTGACTAATGACTATCGCAACAAAGGTAAGCAAGGAAGTTATCAGTAGGAGAAAATAAGGGTTGATTGGATAGGTGCAAGCTAATTGTTTGGGATCTAACTCTAGATAATTCACTTCTGATGTTTAAGTGAGTCTCTCGAATTCACTCAATTATTAGTTCAAACATTTAGTAGAAACTCCTCTCTCGATTAAGTCTCAACCTCATGAGATAAACCAATTTAAGCACGTGAAGATATGCAAGAATACGTAGTGGAATGGTCTTTAGGAAAACCTCTTTCAAATATTCTACTAATTAATCAATAATTCAACTAGCCTCTTTCGATTACTAAGAAGAATTAATGAACTAAACCAATAATGTAATGCAAAGATATCACAAGTTATGTCTCTCTCGACTACATGAACAAGTGAATAGTTATGCAACAATTCAATCATCCAAAAATGCTTCAATACATAAAACTAGAGTTATAATCCACAAACAAATATCAATACACCAAATCCATCAAACCCTAAAGAGAACTACTCCATATATATGGATCAATTCATCACAAATATGTTTAACGTAAAGGAAAACATAAATTGATCCAAACTCGGGTCTTGAGTGAGGATCGAATGATGAAATCTGTGTGCCTTTTCTTCTCCAACCCCTCCTTAGCCTCCTTAGGTCTCCAATATGGCAAAAGTCCAGAAAATAATATTTTTCCATGTATTTATACCAAGTAGGGTCGGGCCCAAACGAAATCACATTTTCTTACGCGAAACAGGACAATTACTCTGTAAAATTTGCACAGGCGCACCGCATGGGGAGACGCGCCATGCGGGGCATTAGTAAGGAAATCCAGAGAGTTGAAATCTGTCAGGCATTAGAGAAATGCACAAGTGCGGTGCGCGGCGCATCGCGGCTGTGGGCTTTTCTCAGAGTACGGAATTTTCCTAGCTTTTTGATATCCAGATGTGCTTTTCGACCCCCGAACGCGATCCCGGCTTACTCTCTTGGGCTTTTACTCAGACTTCAAAGCTTCAAATAGCTCAAATTTATTTCATAACATCTACATCACTCGAAATTACTCCTACAAGGCATAAACATGCAATAAGTACAAAACACTGGCGATTAAAGCTCCAACATAATAAAAGTGCAGTAAATTAGAGTGCAATAAGTGGCTAAAACACGAGATTATAGCCTACCATCAGTAACAATAGGTCCATGCCCAAAATCACATCAACGTCCACCATATTGAGTAGCAGAAGGTCAACCCTGGTCTCATAACCCCTAATAGTGACCAAACACGACTGATAGACACAGTCTACCACAATAGAATCCATAATAACCGTGGGCACATAAATAGGAGTAGCCAAAGAATCACGAGACACATACAAATATGAATCAAAATAGAATGACACATATGAATAAGTGGAACCTAGATCAAATAAAACTGATACATCTCTATGACAGACTGGAATAATACCTATGATGACAGCATCTAATGCAACTACCTCAGTCCTACCAGGAAAAGCATAACAACGGGCGTGGCCTCCCCCTCTAGGACGACCTCTACCTGCCTGTCCTCCACCCCTGGCTGGCTATGCAGGTGGAGGAGCAACCATAACATGTGGACCCTGTGGAGGTGCACCCCTCCTATGTCTTAGACAATCCCTCACCATATGCCTAGTATCGCCACACTCGAAACAAGCTCTCTACCGGCATGGCTGTTGGAACTGAGTCTGACCTGGTCGGCAAGAATGACCGTTATTGGCACCCTGTGCAGGACGTACACTGAAAAGTGGTTGTGCAAAATAGGCGCTCTACGGCCTCTGAATAGATGGAGCACTGCGAGTAGCCTGAAGCGCCAAATGAAAAAGTCGTTTGACATAACCTCTACCATGATGAGATGAGACTATAGAGCGGGAACCACTAAATTCTCCAGAATCTTGAGCCTCTTGGCCTCCATATCCTCCCTCTCCTGGACACGCATATGCTCCAACCTTTGAGTGATCTCCACAACCTGCTGAGATGGAGTATCAGTATCCAAGTCTCGTGCCATAATGAATCTAAGACCATAACTGAGCCCCTCGATAAATGTACGGACTCGTTCTTTGACTCTAGAAAGCAAAGCAAGTGCATGGCGGGATAAATCATTAAACCTCATGGCATAATCTGACACTGTCATAGTCCCCTGACACAACTGCTCAAACTTTATGTGCCACACATCCTAGAGGGTTTGTGGGACGAACTCCCTTAAAAATATATCAGAAAACTAAGCCCAAGTAAGTGACATTACATCAACTATATGGTCAGCTAAAATGTAGTAAAGCCGACTCCACTCACCTCTACAATGCCCAAGGTATGGAGAATATAATGGCACTAGTCTAGAAAACCTTGTGCTTCCTCAGAAACTACGACACTAAAAGTAGGAGGATCATACTTGTCGAACCTCTCGAGCTTCTTCTTCTCCTCCTCAGATGCCACAAGCTTGACCTTAAGCTTAACCGCGATAACAGGTTGTACTGGCATAACACCTGAAACCTGATCAATATGGGCCCAATGCTCTAGAGTATGGGCGGCGGGGAGTCTAAGCTCTTCCCCCAGCCTGAGAAGTAGCTGGTGCAACTGGGATCAATCCTGCCTAAGGTAAAGTATCGAACATGCTCAAAACATGTGCCAACATCTCCTAGAGTCCAGGGGTAGCAACAGGCGCCTCAGGTGCCTACCCCTCCAACTGGAGCTACTGGTGGCTTCTCCGTCAATGATCTAGCAGGTACTCTAGCTGTGGCACGTGCCCCTCCTAGACCTCTACCTTGACTCCAGCCTCTCGCGGCTCTAGTAGGGGGCACGGGTGTATGCTCAGCTGATCTGATAGTGTGTGTCCTCACCATCTGTGAGAAAATAGAAAAACGAAAACTCAGATTCCGAAATCAACAAATTCGCGCAATAAAGAGTGAAAGAAGTGGAATTTCCTAATAGTTCAATAGTCTCTCGAAGATAAGTACAAACGTCTCTGTACCGATTAGCAAGACTCTACAAAACTTTCTTATGACTCATAACACCTATGAACCTAGAGCTCTAATACCAACTTGTCACGACCCCAAAATCTCAACTTTAGAATCGTGATGGCACCTAGTCTCTAAGACTAGGTAAGCCTAGTACCTATGGAGAATTTAACAGAAATAAACAACTTAGCTATTAATTTAAACTGATAAATGACAAAAATAAAAGTTAAAACTGATCAATAGTCATACACCCCCAAAACCGGTAGTACGGATCCATAAGCTCTAGTGAAATCCACTAAAAATCTCTAAATACAGTATTATTTTGGAATAAAGATAAATAGTAGTAAAGGTAATATCAGAAGGTGACTCTGAGGCCTGCGAGCAAAATGGCAGTTATACCTTAAAGCCTCCTTAGCAACTCAAAAGCAAGTAGCTAACGTCCGGCACGCTCCGAGGTACCTGGATCTGCACAAAAACATGCAAAACCATAGTACGAGTATACCATAACGGTACCTAGTAAGTATCAAGACTAACCTCGATGAAGTAGTAATGAGGTAAAAGTCAAGACACTTACTAGACAAGAAATCCTGTGCAGCAAATTAATATAAAGCTAACGACGGAAAGTAAAAGCAATAAATGGTAACAAGAGTAAACATGTGATAAACAACAAAATAATCAAAACATAGTGAAAATCCAAGTGAAATAGATAACAGTTCAAATTAACAAGTCATTCCAACACAAAATTTACAACAAGAATCACCCCGAGGTACCATACCTCATAATCATAATTCACATGTCACAAAACACAAATCTTCCTTATGACGTCGCGTGAGCCTTATATTTATTTTAAAAATATTTTTTCCAAAATAGCTTCACGCGCTTTTGCCCACTTAACTCGCCGCTTGTGCTTCAAAATGAAGTAATACCCTTACTGGAAACACGCACACAAATCCCCTATATTATGTTGCATGCGCATCAATAACACCACTCTTATGCCACCACATGCGCATCTCATCACAGCACAATAATCAACTCGCACCACACGTGCTCATATACTACAAAATTTCCAAAACAACAAAACAAATATCTCAACAATACATAGCCCACGTCTCAACAAAAAAATGTATAATAATTTCAATAACAACACAATAAAACGTGAAATAACTCAACAATGAAAGATATTCCATATAACAACAAATTCAACTAAAAGCATATTAATAGCCAAAGCGTCTAAACCAGTAAACTTCAACATATAAGCCCGTGTACACACTCTTCACCTCATGTACACGTCTTTCACAAAATTAAAATAGTAAAATTAAACCAAGTCTTATGGGAAAACTTCCCCACGCAATGTTAGGCAAGATACATCCCTCAAAGAAGCTAATCAATACTCAAAGAAGCCTTTCCCGCGTGAAACAACCTCCGGATAGTTTAAATTTAGCAAAAATAACTTAATATCATAAATAAAATCTATAAGAAATAATTCAGGATAATAAAGATTCAATCTTTAACAAAAATCAAAAAGTCAACCTAAAACATCAACCCCGAGCTCGCATCCCGTAACTTGACAAAACTCAAATATTTCGAGCACCCATTCCGATATGAGCCCAACCATACAAAATTATCTAATTCTAACCTCAAATCGTCCTTCAAATCATCAATTTATGTTCTATAAAAGATTTTACTAAAATCCCCAATTTCTCCAATTCAAATCATAAATCAAACACTAAAATCGAGGTTGGAATCATGAAATATAAACAAATTCGAGTCAAAAATACTTACCCCAATTGAAATCGTGAGAAATCCCTCCAAAATCTCCCAAAACGAAGCTCTCTAACTCAAAATACGATAAAAATAACTAAAACCCTCGAAATAGAGTATTAAATCTTTTGTCCAGGTATACTCATCACGATTATGGAAAATACTTCGCGATCGCGAAGACCAAGCTCACCTATCTACGAAATCGTTCTAAGCGAACATGACACACCGACCACAAATGCGGGGACCAACTCTACAGTCCCTAGGCAAACGCGATGCCTCACTCGCGAATGCGTAGGACATCAGAAGCAGCAGTCCAAACATGGTAAAATGGCTTGTAGCCTATCTGAAACATACCTGAGGCCCCTGGTACCCTGTCTAATCACACCAACCAATCCCAAAATATAACACGAACTTACTCGAGGCCTCAAATCACATCAAATAATATCAAAACTATAAAACACACATCAATTTAATCCTAATGAACTACTGAACTTTTAAACTTGTAAAACGCATGTCGAACCATGCCAAATCAGCTCGGAATGACATCAAATTTTTTATGCAAGTCCCAAATGACACAACGGACTTATACCAACTCCTGGAACCACAATCTGAACCTAATATCAACAAAGTCAACTCTTGGTCAAACTTATCAACCTTCTAAACTTTCAATCTTCCAACTTTCGCCAAAAAGCATCAAATAAACCTACGGACCTCCAAATCTACATCGGGACATATGCCTAAATCCAAAACAACCATACAAAGTTATTGAAATCATCAAAACTCCATTCCAAAAATGTCTACATCAAAGTCAAATTTCAGTCAACTCTTACAACTTAAGCCTCCAACTAAGGGACTAACTATCCCAAATTAATCCAAAACTCTACCGAAATCTCACCAATCACCCTAAAAAGTCACAATAGCCATAAATACACATATAAAAATCATCATATAGGTGAAACGGCTAAAATACTCAAAACAACCGATCGGGTCATTACACTCTTATAAAAAATGAAAAAGCATGACTTAGGTTTCTCTGGAATTTGTGAATCAAATATGGTACTTTGTTATATGCTTGTTTCAATTTTGTTGTCAAGATACTGTTCTGAGGATTCATGTGTGCTAATGTTAAGTTTTCTTGATTTTTAATACCTCTAACGTGATCTCCGTCACATGTAAATATACTCATCCATGTGTAATTGACCGGTAGAGTCCCTCTGTTCTTTCATAATTAGGTGAACACATGCCGTTGATTTGCTAATAAACCATGAATATAGGATTGAATTGATTTAGACTTTTTTGATAAACCTCCCCAATAGGACTTCTTTATTCTTAGGATTAAGTCTAAACTATGTGCATACATAATGTTTTCCTTACACTTTCATGACCTTTCCTGTAAGAATTTATGTTTGATCATGTGCCTTGTACTAGGTCTTGAACATTATAGAGAATATGTCTTGGACGCACCCTAGTAGATGTGTGTTTCCTTGACATATGTGATTTTGTGTTCCCCTTTTTTAGTGTTGCAATCAAGGCATATGCATGTAAGCTTTTCATGTAATTGGTAAAGTTGTTCTTGTCTTGCTTATGTGCTCTCAAATATCCTAAAATGCCACTTAGGAAATCTGTTTTCTTAGTTGGTATGTGAATCCCAAAGATTGAATCTTTTGAATGTACATGTGTTTCTTTCCTGAGTTCTGAATTCTGAGTTGTATGAGTAACTCGTGTACATAGTCTTCCAATTTCATCGTGTGGGGTGTTAGTTAGTAGAATTGGCCTTGTTAAGAATTTGGGCTTGGTTTTTTGGGCCTGATTTGGGTACTACGTGATTTGTCCGCCTAAGCACATTCACTTAGAGCTTGGGCATGTTGGTTTGCATAAAGATTAAAGCAGTTGAAGGCCCAGATATGTTACTGGGTTATTTGCGTTCATGTATTGGGCCTGTAACTATTTATTATTGGCCTATAATAATTTATAAAATTAATAATGGGGAAAATAGTTAAAGAAGGGGCATGTGGTAGTTTAATATTCGCATGAACGGGTAGACAGAATGACTAAAGGATTAAAAATGCCTTTCTTGCTACTTGACTACCATGCCTTGCTTCTGCGTATTACCTTCCAATAGATAGCATGTCCATAGGACTTTCAATTTTGCTTTCTCACTTAGAAATAATAAGTTTAGGATCTTAAACATTGGTAAGCAAACACTATCTATGTGACTTACAATATCGTTTAGAAAGCATGCCATTAGGATCTATTCTATGTTAATTCGTTTGACTATCTGCTAATACACTTAGAAATCATGTATTAGGATTTCACACTTAGCATCATGCCTATAAGATTTTTATTAATTAATTCAATTGCTCACACCACAAACTATGCTCCTAACGCCTTACACCTAGAAGCCATGACTATAGGATCTGTAAGCAATAACTCATATCACTCAATTGTTCTATCACGTAAAAATAGTCTAAAGCTGGAATCACCTAGAGATCGTGCCTATAGGACTCAACGAAGGAATATGCTTTTGTTAGATTATCCATGTATATGTCAATCTATAGACTTAATTAGTTCATACTGGCAGCCTACACTTTCCACCTACTGATCATGTTTTAGGTCCGAATTAATCTATTCGATAATACGAACTAGTTCATGATTGTTCGGCTTAATCTCACAGTTAGAAAGCATGCTTATAGGATGATCCACCTTTTAGCCTGCCACTTCTTCCAACCTATTAATTGATAATTGCTTTACATTCATGTGAGTCTACTTATGGAGGTAAATGTAAGCCTTGTTGTGATGATTGTACCTTTGTGAAGTCCTATTTGTTTAAATTATTTGGTGCCTAGTCTTTTAATTTTGAGCAGCCTAGGATGAGTCTAGAACCACCCATATAGTTGTCAAACACCTCCTGGACAATATGCATGGGACGGGTAGGCGCATATAGAACACGACTTAGAATTGAATTAGTGCGTGTTAGGTAAAACAACTTAAAGATAGTAATCGGGTAGCTGGAGATGATAATCTGTGCTCGCTAGATAATATGAGCAACCATTGAACTTAAAGGTTGTAAAGTATTATTTATATTGTACGGGGTGATCCTTTAGGCTAAAATATTTAGGATCCTCCACTATGTCTAATTATTCCTTTACATTTAGTGACTAGTATCGCTAAGAGATTTAGATTTGTGTAAGTAGGTTGAACCTCTTTGTAGACAAAATGTTGTATTAATTAATATTGTTAATGAATAAGGTATGTTCTTTTAAAACTATTCTCTTTACATTATTTCTGTAATACTTCTTACAATTAGTTAATTATTATTAGTTGGATAATATTCGATCACACCGCACCCACCTAGAATAATTAATCACTTGCTTTGATCATTTATTCCCTTAGTTTAATAATGGATTAATCTGCATGCTCACTAGGATAATTAATTGATAATTCAGCATTCCCACATAGCTTAAATTCGACCGGGAACCATAGTTTTGGACCTCGAAAAATACCTAACACCTTGTTTCGAGGTAATTCGATACCTTACTCGATCTTTGGTGACATGGAGTAGTCAAAACGGAGCTATCTACAAATAGGCGCCCTAACGCACCTTAAAAATTATTAGGTGATGACTCTTCTCTTTTGATACCCATTTAAAAGAGTTGTCACATGTCGAAACCCACTTTTGTGAGAAAATAGGGCGCGACAACTATGAATGGTGTGATTGATATGATGATGTACAAGGGTGGCATTCTTTATTTTGATGATGTGTTGTAACGACTAGACCGATTATTTTGTGTATTTGTGACCCGTTTCCCCTTTTGATGTTTCACACATGTGCATTTGTAGTTTTATGACTTGCGGGGTTGGTTGGATTTTTTTTTGGGAAGATTTTGGGTTGATTTGGACCCTTTGGTTTTTGTCTTAGAAGCCTAAGTTAGAAATATTGATAAATGTTTGACTTTTATGAAAATGATCCCTAAATGGTGTTTTGATGGATACGACATGTTCGTATCATAATTTTGGACTTCAACGTATATCCAGAATTGAATTTGGAGGTCCGTAGGTTGATTTGTGTTGTTTTGCCGAAAATTGGCAATTTGAGGGTTAGAAGTTTAATCGTAGGTTGACTTTTGGCTATCAAGTTCAGAAATTGGTTTTGGCAGTTGGAGTAGGTTTGTTATGCTATTTCGAACATGCCTGCAAAATTCGGTGTAATTTAGAGTAGATTTGATAAGATTCGGACGCTTGGTTACAATTCCAGAAGTTCTTGAACCTTTCTTTGAAATTCATGCATTTTGATATCTGATTCATACTTATAGATGTTATTTTTTTGTTTTTATCGTGAGAGCGAGTTCGTACAATATTTTTAGACTTGTGTGGATATTTGGTTTGGAGCCCTGAGGGCTCGGATGAGTTTCAGATGCATTTTAGAATGATTTTGAACTGAAATAGAATTGTTGGTGTGCTAGTGCACTGATGTCGCAATTACAAGCACCAGCCTTGCAATTTCAATGTGGGCAGGGGTGGTCAGATGTCGCAAATGCGACTTTCCCCCTTCGCATTTGACAAGTCAATAAGCTTGGGTTGGGGTCACATTTGCGACCACTTGGTCTCTTTTGCGTGATATGTCAGTTTCGCAATTGCAAAGCCTTTATCGCAATTGCGACTTCTGAAGAGGTTTGTTAGGGTTCACAATTGCGATACCTATTCCTCAATTGCGATTGTTCGCAAATGCGAACCCAGTGCTGCGAATGCGACATCTGTAGCTGAACAAAAGGGATAGGAGTTAGGATTTGTTCATCATATTCTCTCATTTTAGAACCCTAGACTCGGTAGGAGTCATCTACAAACATTCGATAAGTGATTATAATAAATTTTCAACTATATTTTATGATTATATCTTAGATTTAACATCAAATTATGTGAGAATCAAAGAGGAAAATTGGGAATTTTTGTCAATTTTTTGAAAAATAAAGATTTGAGTTTTGAGAGTCGATTTGGACTCGAATTTGAAAACTAATCACATATATGGACTCGTGGGGTTATGGGTAGTCGGAATATACCCTTGGACCCGGGTTTCGACCGGGCAATCCTAGAGTTGACTTTTGTTGACTTTTTGAGAAAAGTGTAAAGACCATAGCTTTATCTATTGTAATTGGTTTCTCTTGCATTATTTGATGATATTAAGTTATTTTTGGTTAGATTTGAGCTGTGTGGAGGCGAATTTTAGGGGGGAAGCTATTTTCAAGGGTTGATTTAGCGTAATGGAGGTAAGTATCTTGTCCAACTTTGTGTGGGGGAACTACCCCTTAGGATTTTGGTTGATTGTGCTATTTGTGTTATGTGGAAGATGTGTACGTGAGGTGACGAGTTAGTACATGGGCAATATATGGTATTTGACCGGTTTAGTTTATTTAGACTCTTTCCATACCTTTAATTGAATTGTCACAACATGTATTATCTTCCATTGTTAATCTACTCTTACATGCTTTATTTGACATTGTTAGCACTTATCCTATCTCTTACTTGTCATATTTGCTCTCATATGCTTTAGTTGAAGTTGTTACCTCCCTTATAGTCTTGTTACCTCTTTATTGTTGCATCACTCTTACTTGAAGTTGTTATTTTATGGGAATTGTCTTCCTGCTGGATTACTGGCATTGAAGTTATGAAAGCTATTATCACATTGAGAGTGAAGTTGTTATTTTGTGGGAATTGTCTTCCTGCTGGATTACTGGCATTGAAGTTATGAAAGCTATTATCACATTGAGAGTGAAGTTGTTGATTCTTTGGATATCTTTCCTTGTTGAGCATTTCTCATTCATTTTATCATTATCGAGATTCTTGTGCACATTGTTATGGAGCGTATCACGCCCCAAACTCGGGGAGCACGACCGGCGCTCAACCAAGTGAACCCGGTCAAGCCAGCCTGTTGAATACTTTCTACTCAACTCACCCATGATTTAAAGAGTATACATAAATTTGTTAAATAACCAACAAGGAGATCATGTAGATAATACCAAATTCATTACCATTAATTACTTCATTTAATAAGTCTCAAAACACACACACACACCTCTATGGTTCAAAGTGGAACAAGTGATTGAATCACAACACAACTTGTTTAACATTCTCAACACCCATATACAACCCACACTATGTCAACGGAGCCTCTAAAGATACCAAAGAGTACAATGATAGTGTCAGTAACAATGCTTCGGCTATACCTCAAAGCATAGTAATACACACGAAACAAAGATACACAACCCTGGAATGAGATGGAGCTCACCACGTCAGCTAGGAAGAATGAGTACCGCTATCACTAGTCAATATCCTCTGCAGTAGAACCACCTGCATCCATTAAAACTGCAGCGCCCCCGAAAAAGGGGACGTTAGTACATCTCGAATAGTACTAGTATGAAAACCAAACACCAAATCAAGAACTTGGAAATACAACATGAATATGATGAATCAGGGTGACAATGGAATGGCATAGATAGAATTTTAAGCCAACACAAATTTATCAAGAGCTTTCAATATCATATATAAATTGTAAGAACAATACCAAAAATCCTACACAAAGAGGCCATGCCGCCTCACCCCAATGTATATGCAGGTGGTGGTGTAACAACAATACCAACATCCTACACAAAGCGGCCATGCCACCTCACCCCAATAAATGCGGGTGGAGGTGTAATCCCAAGTACAATCTCTACACAATTTGGCATAATAACTTTTATATGAAATATGTAATTGGAGTCATAACATGTAGATACAAAATCCATAGGTTGGTACACACCTCAATTAATAGAACAACATAATAAGAGCACTTGAAACACGAATCAAACATATATCTTTTTCACAAGCTTATTCGGAATAATCAATTTATGATAAACATCTTGGAACTTACAAGGGTGATGTGGGGTTCAATTCTTAAAGAAGATTTTAGCCAACATACCTCAATTGAGCTTTCCTTAAACTCTAAAATGTTCCGAAATTCTTAGCAACTTCAATCTATTTTAGAAATATAACTAATTTAACAAAAATTAGGAGAATGATCATGGTTCTAGCTCATTTGAGCATTTTATCAAACACTAGGTGTGCATTAAGGTTTCAAGGTCCTCCTATGGTGGATTCCATCATCCCAAACCCATTATCTACCATTCTTAGCTCAGCAATCTACTTACACCCTTTGATAACACATGCATGCAAGATGAACAACTCCCATGCCCAAAAATTATCTTACTAACTACCCAATTCTAGATAAAATTCGAGATTGAGGGTTAGGGTATAGAATCTTACCTTTAAGATGAAGACCTTGTGGGTTTTCTTTGTTAATATTCCAAGATTTGAGCAAGAATTGATGAACAATTGTTGAGGAACACTTTCCCACTCTAGGGCACTCTCTCACTCTAAAAATATCAGGTTGGAGCTCAAGATATGGTCCATTGCATCTATTTAATGAAATGGGGTCGGGTAATAAAAAAACCACAATTTGCACAGCCGGACTGCATGGGGCACCACGGGGCACTGCTCGGCAGTGAAAAATGTGCCTAGAAACAAAATTTTGAAGTGTTCTGGAAATCCCCACAGGCGCACCGCATGGGGCGGCGCGGTAGTGTCACATTCTGCCAGTGTTTGGTAATTTGGTCATAACTTCTTGTAGGAGTGTCCAAATGATGAATGGTTTGAAGAGTTAGAAATTAGACTCGAAGATATTACATTTTATAAGTTGTTCATCACGTAACTATTTATATATATGTATATATGCTCGTCCAAAGTTTTGTCTTGTGCGCACTCGTTTGGAACTTTAGTCTATCATGTAATTTTCCAAGTTGAATTAGACTTAGGCCTCTTCTTAGACCCCACATCACTTATAATATGCCTCGTACACTTATTATCATATCAAATTGATATCCATTATATTAATAGTTCTCGTCTGCACACAAAATAATATAATTAGAACACATGAACTTTCTTAATAGCGCTTAAGTACTTCAAAAATTTTCAGGGTGCTACATTCTCCCCCACTTAGGATCATTCGTCCTCGAATGAGAAGTAGAGTCGGACCCAATGCTGAACCTAACTTAACTCTTTTCTCACATACCTCAAGCCCCCAAATTTTTGACTATCTCTCAAATTTTCCAGAAATTTTGGCAGAGTTTCCCTTGTAACTGAGCCTATCCACCTGCCAGAGAACCCCAGAAACACATCCTAACAACATATACATAATCCAATGATGTAACATAACACCAAAACAACACCAATCGTGGCCTCATAAACAACATATAACTAGAAAGGAACACCTTTAACATCAACTGTACAAGTTATACAAAATTCATAGGAGACAATTTCATAGAAAGATTACATAGCTATTCAAACAAATAAGGATACTTCTTCTTCATCTCTTCCTCGGCCTCCCAAGTAGCTTCTTCAATCTATTGACTTCACCACAGCACTTTTACGGAGGCAACTTCTTTATTTCTCAATTTTAGGACTTGCCTATCAAGAATGGCAATTGGGAAATCTTCATAGGTCAGTTCTTCATTAACCTTAATAGTCTCAACTGGCACAATAAGCGACGGATCTCCGATTACCTTTTTCAATATAGACTTATGAAATACCGGGTGCACTAATGACATCTCAGGTGGTAGTTCCAGCTTGTACGCCACCTGACCAATCCTCTGAATGATTCTGTACGGTCCGACATACCTCAGGCTCAATTTGCCCTTTTTGCTAAGTCGCATTACACCCTTCATGGGGGAAACCTTCAAGAATACCCAATCATCTTTTTTGAACTCCAAATCCCTACGGCGAACATCCGAATAGGTCTTTTGACGACTCTGAATAGTTTTCAACCGCTCCTTAATGATTTTGACCTTCTCCATAGCTTGATGCACAAGGTCTGATCCTATCAATTCAGCTTCCCCAATCTCGAACCACCCAATGGGAGATCGACATCTCCTACTATGTAAAGCCTCGAATGGTTCCATCTGAATACTAGCATGATAACTGTTGTTGTAAGAAAATTCTATGAGTGGGAAATGGTCATCCCAGCTACCCTTGAAATCAAGAATGCAAGCGCGCATCATATCCTCAAGCGTTGGAATAGTCTGCTCTGCCTGCCCGTCAGTCTGTGGGTGGAAGGTTGTACTAAGATTCACCTGAGTACCCAAACCTTGCTGAAATTTCTTCCAAAAATTAGCCGTGAATTGAGCCCCTCGATCAGAAATGATAGAAACTGGAGTGCCATGCAACCTGACTATTTCCTTGATATACAACTGAGCATATTGTTCCGCGGTGTCGGTAGATTTAACTGGCAAGAAGTGTGTTGATTTCGTGAATCGATTTTCCAATCACCCAAATTGAGCTAAACTTGCACGGAGTGCGCGGTAGTCCTACCACAAAGTCCATATTAATCATTTCCCACTTCCACATCAGAATTTCTATATTTTATGCCAACCCATTGGGTCGTTGGTGTTCGGCCTTCACTTGATGACAATTCAGACACCTCGCCACAAAGTCCACCACATTCCTCTTCATGTTATTCCACCAATAGACTTTCTTGAGATCATGATACATCTTTGTAGATCCCGGGTGCACGGAATGCCTAGAAGTGTGAGCCTCTATCATGAATCTTTCTCGGAGACCATCTACATTTAAAACACATAACTGCCCTTGGTACCTTAGTGTACCATCATCCATGCCGAGAAAAAAAAGCCATAGTCTTATGTTTATGAATCCCCTCCTTCAATTGTACCAACAATGGATCATTGTATTGCTTCTCTTTGACTTCCACAACAAGCGATAATTCAGCCTTATTTTACACAATTACCCCTCATTCACTAGAGTCTGCAAGATGAACTACCAAACTAGCCAACCGATGAACTTCCTTGGCCAACGGCCTTTGATATGCCTCCAAGTGAGCCAAACTACCCATAGATTTCTGGCTAAGAGCATCCGCCATAGCATTGGCCTTTCCCGGGTGATACAGGATATCAATGTCATAATCTTTGAGTAACTCAAGCCATCTTCTCTACCTCAGATTCAGCTCCTTCTGTTTGAAAGTATATTGAAGGCTCTTATGGTCTGTGAATATATCTATATGGACCCCATAAATGTAATGACGCCAAATCTTCAATCCAAATACCACCGCTGCAAGTTCTAAGTCATGAGTTGGATAGTTCTTTTCATGATTCTTTAGTTGCCTAGAAGCATAAGCTATAACCTTACCATGTTGCATTAATACACACCCAAGCCCGATACTTGAAGCATCACAATACACCACAAACCCATATGTACCCTCTGGTAGGGTCAACACTGGCGTTGTAGTCAATCTTGATTTCAGCTCTTGGAAACTCCTTTCACAAGCATCAGACCATTGAAACTTACTCGCCTTCTGTGTAAATTTAGTCAACGGAGAGGCAAGGGTAGAGAACCCTTCCACAAACTTTCTATAATACCCCGCTAAGCCCAGGAAACTACGAATCTCTATTGGAGTTGTGGGCCTAGGACAATTCTTCACAGTCGTAATCTTCTGAGGATCGACCATAATTCCCTCTCTAGAGACGACATGACCCAAGAATACAATAGATTCCAGCCAAAATTCACATTTCGAAAACTTTGCATACAACTTGTGTTGATAGAGAGTCTGTAGGAGATAATTGGCATGATCCTCTCGACTTCGTGAATATACAAGAATATCGTCAATGAACACTATCACAAAGGAGTCGAGGAAAATTTTGAAGACTCGGTTCATGAGATCCATGAAAGCTACTGGGGCATTTGTTAGCCCAAAAGACATCACCAGAAATTCAAAGTGCCCATACCGAGTTCTAAAAGATGTTTTCGGAATATCCTGCTTCCTGATCTTCAGTTGGTGATACCCGGATCTTAAATCAATTTTGGAGAAGTATCTCGCATCTTGCAATTGATCAAACAAGTCATCTATCCTTGGTGGTGGGTATTTACTTTTTATTATGACCTTGTTGAGATGGCGGTAGTCAATACACATCCGTAGTGACCCATCTTTCTTTCTTACAAAGAGAACCGGTGTGCCCCAAGGTGACACACTCGGTCAGATGAAACCCTTCTCTATCAAATCCTTCAATTGTTCCTTTATCTCCTTCAATTCGGCTGGTTCTATTCTGTAAGGTGGAATAGATATAGTTTGCATGCCTGGCATCACATCAATCCCAAAATCAATCTCCCTATCTGGTGGAATACCAGGGAGTTCATCCGAAAAGACCTCCGGAAATTCATTCACAACTAGCACAGACTCAAGTGTAGGTGCCTCAGCATCGGTGTCCATAACTCAGACCAAATGGTAGATACACCCCTTGTTAATCATCTTCGTGCCCTTAAGGTAAGAAATAAACCTACCCTTTGGCACCACGTTATCCCCCTTCCATTCAATCACTGACTCATTTGGAAATTCAAACCTCACAGTTCTAGTTCGGCACTCAAGCTTGGAAAAACATGAGTAAAGCCAGTCCATCCCCATTATTACATCAAAATCAACCATCCCCAATTCAATGAGATCACCTTGACAACACAATCCCTATAAACCCGTGCAGACACAATAGACTCACCAATCTGAGTAGATACAGAAAATGACTCATGAAGTTGTTCTGGTTCTATCCCAAATTCCATAGCAACATAAGGAGTGATATATGACAAAGTGGAAATGGGATCAATAAGAGCATATACATCATGGGATTGGACAGTTAATATACATGTGACAACATCTGGAGAAGCCTCTGAATCCCGACGCCTCCACATAGTATAGAATATGCTGGGTCCTCCCGAATTCTGTGTACCTCCCCTAGCAACACCACGCCTTATGGGTGCTGGAGTGCCTCGAGGTGGAGGTGATGTGGATGTGGTAGCTACAGAACTAGCTGGTTATGCCGCACCTCTACCCATGATCCGGCGGGACGAGCAGCAATCCCTCTGGATATGACCCCTCACGCCGCACCCGTAGCATATAGGTACGTCCATGAAGCAGACCCCAAAGTGCATCCCCCCACACTTAGGGCATTAGGGCCTCCGCTGCTGCTGGAACCTCCCTACGGATCGACCCTGCTGGTGGGGTCCCCTGTTGCCCTGACTGGGCCTGAAACGACTCCACTGCTGCTGACTAGGCCCTGATGGTTGTGCACTCATCGAAGACTGGGAGAAGGACTGAGATGGCCCTGATGACCCTCCTCTAAAGGTCGACCTACCATTACCACCACCGGAAGAACTACCAAAGTTGCTCGCAGACTGGGCCTTGCTACTACCCTCACGCTCTATTCTATTTTTCAGTTTACGGTTATCTGTAGCTTGAGAAAACTCCACCATCTTACCATAGTTTATATCAAAATTAAAGGCAGCTGTAATGGCCTCATTAATAACCAAGGGGCTAAGGCCTTGTACAAACCTGCGCACCCTGCTTTAGGCTTTCAAACTTAGTAGCAAGGGTCGCCTAGGTCTCCGAAGGCAATAAGTGATCCATAAAGGCATCAATGAACTCACCCCACCTCACCGGAGGGCTCCCCTCCTCACGGGACTCCTCCCATAACTCAAACCACAAATAGGCTACCTCTTTCACGTGGTAGGAGGCCAACTCCACTCCCTCCGTCTCAGTAGCATCCATAACCCGGAGAGTCTTGTGCATATCATCACATAAGTCTTGGGGTCCTCCTCGGGATTAGTATATGTGAGCACTGGAGGATATAACTAAAGGAAATTGTTCACCCTGGAACTAGCAGATTCCCCTGGCTGGCCAGAAGAAATAGGCCCAACACTCGATCTCTGGGCCTGAAAAGCCACTATCTGTACCAATATCTGTATGGCTCCCCTAAGATCCCCATTGGAAACACCGGGACCATAAACTGGGGCTGGAGGTGGAACCAGAATATCAGTTGGGGGATTCGTTAGACCCCCATCAGGTGTAGGAACTGGTGCAGCCCGAGCAGGAATAGTAGAATCGGGCGGTGTAGTAATTGGGGGAATATCCTCACCCCTCGGGTGTTCACCCGCATCATCAATTATAGAATCAACAGCCACTCCTGGGGTAACATTGGCTCTCTAGCTAGTTCTTGCCTTCTTCTTAGGTGTCATGTACTGAAAAATAGAGCAATGCACGAGTTAAAGGAGGAACAATCTTACAATTAACTTTATCGCACGATCAAGATCATCAAAGAAGGGTACTATTCCTAAATGTCCAATTAGCCTCCAACTTATAGATATTTTTGAGAACACACCGATAAGAAGGACTCTACTAGATACGGCTCCGAGACATCCTATGACACTTTAAAACCTTAGGCTCTAATACCAAGTTTGTCACGCCCCAAACTCGGGGAGCGCGACCGGCGCTCACCCGAGTGAACCCGGTCAAGCAAGCCTGTTGAATACTTTCTACCCAACTCACCCATGATTTAAAGAGTATACATAAATTTGTTAAATAACCAACAAGGAGATCATGTAGATAATACCAAATTCATTACCATTAATTACTTCATTTAATAAGTCTCAAAACACACACACACACCCCTCTATGGTTCAAAGTGGAACAAGTGATTGAATCACAACACAACTTGTTTAACATTCCCAACACCCATATACAACCCACACTATGTATACGGAGCCTCTAAAGATACCAAAGAGTACAATGATAGTGCTGGCAACAAGGCTCCGGCTATACCTCAACCCATAGTAATACACACGAAATAAAGATACACAACCCCGGAATGAGATGGGCTCACCACGTCAGCTGGGAAAAATAAGTACCGCTATCACTGGTCAATATCCTCCACAGTAGAACCACCTGCATCCATTAAAGATGCAACGCCCCCGCCAGAAGGGACGTTAGTACATGTCGAATAGTACTAGTATGAAAACCAAACACCAAATCAAGAACTTGGAAATACAACATGAATATGATGAATCAGGGTGACAATGGAATAGCATAGATAGAAGTTTAAGCCAAAGCAAATTTATCAGGAGCTTTCAATATCATATATAAATTGTAAGACGAGATCCTCCGTAACAATATTTACACAAAGCGGCCACGCCGCCTCACCCGAATGTGTATGGGTGGAGGTGCAAGCACAAAACCACAACTCTACTGAAGCGGCCCCGCCGCCTCACCCCAATGTATGCGGGTGGAGGTGTAACCACAGGAACAAACCTACACAAAGCGGCCATACTGCCTCCCCCCCCCAATATATAGGCGGGTGGGGGTGCAATAACAATACCGAAAATCCTACACAAAGCGGCCATGCCGCCTCATCCCAATGTATATGCGGATGGTCGTGTAACAATAATACCAACATCCTACAAAACGGCCATCCTGGGGGTCCTCCTCGGGATTAGTACAGGTGAAAACTGGAGGATCTAACTGAAGGAACTTGTTCACCCTGGAACTAGCAGATTCCCCTGGCTGGCCGGAAGAAGTAGGCCCAACACTCGATCTATGGGCCTGAGAAGCCACTATCTGTGCCAATATCTGTATGGCTCCCCTAAGATCCCCATCGGAAACACCGGGACCAGAAACTGCGGCTGGAGGTGGAACCGGAATATTAGTTGGGGGATTCATTACACCCTCATCAGGTGTAGGAACTGGTGTAGCTCGATCAGGAATAGTAGAATCTGGCGGTGTAGTAATTAGGGGAATATCCTCACCCCTCGGGTGTTCACCCGCATCATCAATTATAGAATCAACAGCTACTCCTGGGTAACGTTGGCTCTTTGGCTAGTTCTTTCCTTCTTATTAGGTGTCATGTACTGAAAATTAGGGCAATGCACGAGTTAAAGGAGGAACAATCTAACAATTAGCTTTATCGCACGATCAAGATCATCAAAGAAGCGTATTATTCCTAAATGTCCAATTAGCCTCCAACTTATAGATGTTGTCGAGAACACACCGATAAGAAGGACTCTACTAGACACGACTCCGAGAAATCCTAGGACACCTTAAAACCTTAGGCTCTGATACCAATTTTGTCATACCCCAAACTCGGGGAGCGCGACCGGCGCTCACCTAAGTGAACCCAGTCAAGCAAGCCTGTTGAATACTTTCTACCAAACTCACCCATGATTTAGAGAGTATACATAACTTTGTTAATTAACTAACAATGAGATCATGTAGACAATACCAAATTCATTACCATTAATTACTTCATTTAATAAGTCTCAAAACACACACACACCTCCATAGTTCAAAGTGGAAGAAGTGATTGAATCACAACACAACTTGTTTAATATCCCCAACACCCATATACAACTCACACTATGTCTACGGAGCCTCTAAAGATACCAAAGAGTACAATGATAGTGCTGGCAACAAGGCTCCGGCTATACCTCAACCCATAGTAATACACACGAAATAAAGATACACAACCCCGGAATGAGATGGGCTCACCACGTCAGCTGGGAAAAATAAGTACCGCTATCACTGGTCAATATCCTCCACAGTAGAACCACCTGCATCCATTAAAGATGCAACGCCCCCACCAGAAGGGACGTTAGTACATGTCGAATAGTACTAGTATGAAAACCAAACACCAAATCAAGAACTTGGAAATACAACATGAATATGATGAATCAGGGTGACAATGGAATAGCATAGATAGAAGTTTAAGCCAAAGCAAATTTATCAGGAGCTTTCAATATCATATATAAATTGTAAGACGAGATCCTCCGTAACCATATTTACACAAAGCGGCCACGCCGCCTCACCCGAATGTGTATGGGTGGAGGTGCAAGCACAAAACCACAACTCTACTGAAGCGGCCCCGCCGCCTCACCCCAATGTATGCGGGTGAAGGTGTAACCACAGGAACAAACCTACACAAAGCGGCCATACTGCCTCCCCCCCCCAATATATAGGCGGGTGGGGGTGCAATAACAATACCAAAAATCCTACACAAAGCGGCCATGCCGCCTCATCCCAATGTATATGCGGATGGTCATGTAACAATAATACCAACATCCTACAAAACGGCCATCCTGGGGGTCCTCCTCGGGATTAGTACAGGTGAAAACTGGAGGATCTAACTGAAGGAACTTGTTCACCCTGGAACTAGCAGATTTCCCTGGCTGGCCGGAAGAAGTAGGCCCAACATTCGATCTATGGGCCTGAGAAGCCACTATCTGTGCCAATATCTGTATGGCTCCCCTAAGATCCCCATCGGAAACACCGGGACCAGAAACTGCGGCTGGAGGTGGAACCGGAATATTAGTTGGGGGATTCATTACACCCTCATCAGGTGTAGGAACTGGTGCAGCTCGATCAGGAATAGTAGAATCTGGCGGTGTAGTAATTAGGGGAATATCCTCACCCCTCGGGTGTTCACCCGCATCATCAATTATAGAATCAACAGCTACTCCTGGGTAACGTTGGCTCTTTGGCTAGTTCTTTCCTTCTTATTAGGTGTCATGTACTGAAAATTAGAGCAATGCACGAGTTAAAGGAGGAACAATCTAACAATTAGCTTTATCGCACGATCAAGATCATCAAAGAAGCGTATTATTCCTAAATGTCCAATTAGCCTCCAACTTATAGATGTTGTCGAGAACACACCGATAAGAAGGACTCTACTAGACACGAATCCGAGAAATCCTAGGACACCTTAAAACCTTAGGCTCTGATACCAATTTTGTCATACCCCAAACTCGGGGAGCGCGACTGGCGCTCACCTAAGTGAACCCAGTCAAGCAAGCCTGTTGAATACTTTCTACCAAACTCACCCATGATTTAGAGAGTATACATAACTTTGTTAATTAACTAACAATGAGATCATGTAGACAATACCAAATTCATTACCATTAATTACTTCATTTAATAAGTCTCAAAACACACACACACCTCCATAGTTCAAAGTGGAAGAAGTGATTGAATCACAACACAACTTGTTTAACATCCCCAACACCCATATACAACTCACACTATGTCTACGGAGCCTCTAAAGATACCAAAGAGTACAATGATAGTGCTGGCAACAAGGCTCCGGCTATACCTCAACCCATAGTAATACACACGAAATAAAGATACACAAACCCGGAATGAGATGGGCTCACCACGTCAGCTGGGAAAAATAAGTACCGCTATCACTGGTCAATATCCTCCACAGTAGAACTACCTGCATCCATTAAAGATGCAACGCCCCCGCCAGAAGGGACGTTAGTACATGTCGAATAGTACTAGTATGAAAACCAAACACCAAATCAAGAACTTGGAAATACAACATGAGTATGATGAATCAGGGTGACAATGGAATAGCATAGATAGAAGTTTAAGCCAAAGCAAATTTATCAGGAGCTTTCAATATCATATATAAATTGTAAGACGAGATCCTCCGTAACCATATTTACACAAAGCGGCCACGCCGCCTCACCCGAATGTGTACGGGTGGAGGTGCAAGCACAAAACCACAACTCTACTGAAGCGGCCCTGCCGCCTCACCCCAATGTATGCGGGTGGAGGTGTAACCACAGGAACAAACCTACACAAAGCGGCCATACTGCCTCACCCACCCAATATATAGGCGGGTGGGGGTGCAATAACAATACCAAAAATCCTACACAAAGCGGCCATGCCGCCTCATCCCAATGTATATGCGGATGGTCGTGTAACAATAATACCAACATCCTACAAAACGACCATCCTGGGGGTCCTCCTCGGGATTAGTACATGTGAAAACTGGAGGATCTAACTGAAGGAACTTGTTCACCCTGGAACTAACAGATTCCCCTGGCTGGCCGGAAGAAGTAGGCCCAACACTCGATCTATGGGCCTGAGAAGCTACTATCTGTGCCAATATCTGTATGGCTCCCCTAAGATCCCCATCGAAAACATCGGGACCAGAAACTGCGGCTGGAGGTGGAACCGGAATATTAGTTGGGGGATTCATTACACCCTCATCAGGTGTAGGAACTGGTGCAGCCCGATCAGGAATAGTAGAATCTGGCGGTGTAGTAATTAGGGGAATATCCTCACCCATCGGGTGTTCACCCGCATCATCAATGATAGAATCAACAGCTACTCCTGGGTAACGTTGGCTCTTCGGCTAGTTCTTTCCTTCTTATTAGGTGTCATGTACTGAAAATTAGGGCAATGCACGAGTTAAAGGAGGAACAATCTAACAATTAGCTTTATCGCACGATCAAGATCATCAAAGAAGCGTATTATTCCTAAATGTCCAATTAGCCTCCAACTTATAGATGTTGTCGAGAACACACCGATAAGAAGGACTCTACTAGACACGACTCCGAGAAATCCTAGGACACCTTAAAACCTTAGGCTCTGATACCAATTTTGTCATACCCCAAACTCGGGGAGCGCGACCGGCGCTCACCTAAGTGAACCCAGTCAAGCAAGCCTGTTGAATACTTTCTACCAAACTCACCCATGATTTAGAGAGTATACATAACTTTGTTAATTAACTAACAATGAGATCATGTAGATAATACCAAATTCATTATCATTAATTACTTCATTTAATAAGTCTCAAAACACACACACACACACACACCTCCATAGTTCAAAGTGGAAGAAGTGATTGAATCACAACACAACTTGTTTAACATCCCCAACACCCATATATAACCCACACTATGTCTACGGAGCCTCTAAAGATACCAAAGAGTACAATGATAGTGCTGGCAACAAGGCTCCGGCTATAACTTAAAGCATAGTAATACACACGAAACAATAGAACCACCTGCATCCATTAGAACCAGCTGGGAAGAATGAGTACCGCTATCACAGGTCAATATCCTCCACAATAGAACCACCTGCATCCATTAAAGATGCAATATCCCTGCCAAAAGGGACGTTAGTATATGTCGAATAGTACTAGTATGAAAACCAAACACCAAATTAAGAACTTGGAAATACAACATGAATATGATGAATTAGGGTGACAATGGAATAGCATAGATATAAGTTTAAGCCAAAGCAAATTTATCAAGAGCTTTCAATATCATATATAAATTGTAAGACGAGATCCTATGTAACTATCTTTACACAAAGCGGCCACGCCGCCTCACCCCAATGTGTGCGGGTAGAGGTGCAAGCACAATACCACAACTCAACTGAAGCGGCCCCGCCACCTCACCCCAATGTATACGGGCGGAGGTGTAACCACAGGAACAAACCTACATAAAGCGGCGGCCATACCGCCTCACCCCCCAATATATAGGCGGGTGGAGGTGCAACAACAATACCAAAAATCCTACACAAAGCGGCCATGCCGCCTTACCCCAATGTATATGCGGGTGGTGGTGTAACAATAATACCAACATTCTAAAATGTTCCATAATTCTTAGCAACTTCAATCTATTTTAGAAATCTAACAAGTTGAACCTAAATTAGGAGGATGATTATGGTTCTAGTTCATTTGAGTATTTTATCAAACACTAGGTGTACATTAAGGTTTCAAGGTCCTCCTATGGTGGATTCTATCATCACAAAACCATTATCTACCATTCTTAGCTCAACAATCTAGTTACACCCTTTGATAACACATGCATGCAAGATGAAAAACTCCCATGCCCAAAAATTATCTTACTAATTACCCAATTCTAGATAAAATTCGAGATTGAGGGTTAGGGTGTAGAATCTTACCTTTAGGATGAAGACCTTGTGGGTTTTCCTTGTTAATCTTCCAAGATTTGAGCATGAATTATAGAACAATTGTTGAGGAACACTTTCCCACTCTAGGGCACTCTCTCACTCTAAAATTATCAGGTTTTAGCTCAAGAAATGGTCCATTGCGTCTATTTAACGAAATGGGGTCGGATTATAAAAAACCACAATTTGCATAGCAGCGCCACATGGGGCGCTGCGGGGCATGGCACGGTAGTGAAAAATATGCCTAGAAATGAAATTTTGAAGTGTTCTAGAAATCCCCACAGGTGCGCCTCATTGGGCGGCGTGGTAGTGTCACATTCTGCCAGCGTTAGGTAATTTGGTCATAACTTCTTGTAGGAGTATCCAAATGACGAACGGTTTAAAGCGTTAGAAACTAGACTCGAATATATTACATTTGATATGTTGTTCATCACATAATACCTTATATATATATGTATATAATTTCATCCAAAGTTTGGAACTTTAGTCTATCATGTAATTTTCCAACTTGTCTTAGACTTAGGCCTCTTCTTAGACCCCACGTCACCTATAATATGCCTCATACACTTATTATCATATCCAATTGATATACATCATATTAATAGTCCTCGTCTGCACATAAAATAATATAATTAGCACACATCAACTTTCTTAATAGCGCTTAAGTACTTCAAAATTTTTCGGGGTGCTACAGAGTCGTAGGCTATTTATTGTGGAAATATTAGTATTGTTGATTTTGGAAAATTATGGCATATGGGCACATGTGGTGGGAGTTGTTAATATGTTGTGATATTTATACGCATGTGGTGGTATAATGATAGGGGTTGATACGCCTGTGGTGAGATAAGGTAGACTTGATACGCGTGTTGCTAGTAAGGAAATTACTTGAAGCCACGCAGTGAGATAAGGTGAGATAAAACGCGTGTAGCTATTTCGGAAAAATAATTTTTAAAACTAAAATGCAAGGCTCACGTGGTGATATAAGGAAAGATTGTGATTGAAGTTGTGAAATGTAAATACGAGGCAATACCTCGATTGTGATTCTTGTTGTACATTCCATGTGGAAAAGGTTTATTGGCTGAACAGTTCTTGTTGTTTTCTTCGTTGTCTTACATGTTCTTGTCTGTATTTGATTACTTGTGGCTATCATGATGTGTTTCTTTCTTGTTGCCTTTTTTATTAAAATTCTGTCTTTAGCTTACGTTATTGAACTACTTTGTTATTATTCATTTCTCCGCTTCCCGTTAATTGTCTTTATTATATTTTGTTCCATTTTATCTTGTCTTAGTAGGTGTCTTGACCTGGCCTCATCACTACTCTATTGAGGTTAGTCTTGATACTTACTGGTACCATTGTGGTATACTCATACTATGCTTCTGCATATTATTTTTGCAGATCCAGGTACATCTACCCATGTCAGACGCTAGTGATCATTCAACTATTTTTGGACACTTCAAGGTATACCTACTCGACTTCCGTAGGACTCAAAGTCACCTTCCACTATCTCTTATTACTATTTATCCATTATTCAGATAGTGATGTATATTAATATTTTAGTACGTTCCTGTAGAGCTTATGATTCAGTCTCACCGGATTTTGGAAAATATTTTTGTGTGGTTCAGTATTGAGATCCTTATGAGACTTATCAGTTTATCTTGTTTTTAGTCATTACGTTTCTTTCTTATTATATTGTTTGTTAGGCTTACCTAGTCTTAGAGACTAGGTGCCATCACGACATCCTAAGGTGGAAATTTGGGATCGTGATAAGTTGGTATCGCAGTGCTAAGTTCATAGGTGTTACTAGTCATAAGAATGTTTAGTAGAGTCTTACGGATCAGTACGGAGACGTCTGTACTTATCTTCAAGAGGTTACAGACCTGTTAGTAAATTCCACTTCTTTGATTCCTTATCGTGCGAAATTGTTAGCTTCGAAATCTAATTTTTGTCTTTCTATTCTCTCACAGATGGTGAGGACACGCACTGCTGGATCCGATGATCACAATCCTATGAATAATTGGAAGTTATGCTTTTGCTAAGGTATTGTGCGATTTGGGAGCGAGTATAAACTTAATGCCTTTAAACATTTACATGAAACTAAAAATTGGTAGAGCCAGACCGACTTCCATTTTGCTGCAGTTGGCCGATCAAATAGTGAAGAGGCCAATAGGAATCCCTGATGATGTACTAGTCCAACTAGGAAAGTTTGTATTTTCCATTGATTTTGTCATTCTTGATTTCCATGTGGATGAAGAGATTCCCATAATTTTGGGAAGGCCATTCTTAACCACTGGAAAATCTTTAATAGACTGTGAGACTAGAGCAATGAAGAGATCATATTCAATGTGCAACAATCTATGAGGAGGCCTAGTGAGTTTGGTAATTGTTCATTAATGAAAGAGTTGATGTGATTTTACAAGAGGAGGATGAGACTCTTCGTTCTAGATATACATTCGAAGCATTCATAATGAATCTAGATAAGGTAGACAATGAAAACTTGGCAGAGTGGGTCTTGGCCCTTGAAGGCCAAGGATTCTGGAGAAGGGAACCTCAGTTTGAACTCTTACACTTAGAGTAGAGGAAGACACCCCCCCCCCCCAAGCTATCAGTAGAGGAACCACCATAGTTGGAGCTTAAATTGTTCCTAACCCATCTCAGGTATGCTTTCTTGGGACCTAATTCAAACTTACCTATTATTATCTCATCTGGTTTGTTAGATGTGGAAGTTCTGAAGGAGTGTAAGACCACTATTGGGTGGACCATTGCTGACATAAAGGGTATCAACCCACCTTTTTGTATACATAAGATTCTACATAAATATGGACACAAACCTTCTAGGGAACATTAAAGAAGGCTTAACCCAAACATGAAGGAAGTAGTGAAGAAAGATGTGATCAATTGGTTAGATGTGGGAATCATTTTCCCCATCTCCGACAGCAATTGGGTTGGCCCAGTTTAATGTGTCCCAAAGAAAGGTGGGATGACTGTGGTACAAAATGAGAACAATGAGTTGATCCCAACTAGAACAGTCACGGGTTGGCAAATCTGCATGGACTACGGAAAATTGAATAAAGCCACCCGAAAAGACCATTTTTCCTTTCCATTAATTGATCAAATGTTAGATAGATTGGCGGGGAAATACCACTTTTACTTCCTGGATGGGTACTCGGGATACAACCAGATCTCCATTGCCCCCGAAGATAGAGAGAAAATATCATTCACCTTCCTATATGGTATTTATGCTTTTCGGAGGATGCCATTTGGCCTATAAAATACAACCGCCACATTTTAAAGGTGCATGATAACCATTTTTAATGATATGGTGGAAGATATTATGGAAGTGTTCATGGATGATATCTCAGTGGTGGGGAACTTACTTGATAAATGCTTAAGGAATTCGAAATGAGTGATAGAAAGGTGCATAGATACAAATCTGGTACTGGAATTGGAAAAGTTCTATTTTGTTGTACAGAAAGGTATAGTCTTGGGGCAATGAGTTTGAAGAAGGTATAGAGTTTGACGGGACCAAGGTGGATGTGATTGAAATATTTCCACCAACTACCTTGGTAAAGGCAGTAAGGAGTTTCCTTGTTCATGTTGGTTTCTATAGGAGATTCATTAGAGATTTCCTTAAAATTGCTAACCCGTTATGTAAACTACTTGAAAACTATCACTCTTTTATGTTTTCTGAAGATTGCAGGTTGAAATTTGAGGATCTAAACAAAAAACTAGTGATTGCCCCCATCATTAGTGCTCCAGACTGGGAACAACCATTAGAGCTGATGTGTGATGCAAGTGATTATGATGTGGGAGAAGCGCTGGGGCAGCGAAAAGATAAGGTCATGCACCCAATATACTATGCAAGTATAACCTTGAATGGAGCCCAACTCAACTACAATGTAACTGAAAAAGAGATATTGGCAGTGGTGTTAGCATTCGACAAGTTTAGGTGATACCTGATAGGCTCAAAGATAATTGTTTATACTGACCATGCTGCTATCAGGTACTTGATTGAAAATAAGGAGTCCAAGCCATGCGTGATTCGAAGGGTGATACTACTGCAAGAATTTGACTATGAAATCTGTGACCTCAAGGGAATGGAGAACCAAAAGGCTAATCACCTATCCAGACTTGAAGGAGCCAAAAAGAAGGTTGAATTAGAGGATATAGTGGAAATGTTCCCGGACGAACAACTTCTAGCAGTAAGTCTTGAGGAGCTTCCATGGTATGCTGATATTACAAACTACTTGGCAAGCGGTATTATTCCCTATGACTTGTCTTCTATGCAAAAGAAAAAGTTCTATCGTGACTGTCAAATGCATTTTTGAGATGAGCCATTTGCTTAGAATATGTGTAGACAACATAACTCGGAGATGTACCCCTGAGATAGAGCAATCTTCTAATTTGTAGGCTTGTCATGCATCCTCATATAGTGGCACTTTGGAGGAGTAAGGAAAGCTACGAAGGTGTTGGAGTCAGGTATTTACTGGCCGAACTTGTTCAAGGATGCACACTTTTGGGTGAAGGGTTGTGATGAATTCCAAAGGACGGAAAATATTTCTCGTTGACATAAGATGCCTATGAATCCAATTCAGGAAATGGATGTGTTTGATGTGTGGGAAAAAGTTTTTATTGGGCCATTTGTTAGATCATATAGTAACAAGTATATCCTGGTAGCAGTGGACTATGTCTCTAAATGGGTGGAAGCTGTGTCACTCCCTACGAGTGATGTGAAGGGGGTCATTAGTTTTTTGAAAAGGAACAGTTTCACCCACTTTAGAAATCCAAGGGCAATAATTAGTGACGGTGGCACTCACTTCTGCAACTGAGCCTTCACTAATCTATTAGAAAAATATTGTGTTTGCCATAAGGTGTCCACTTCATATCACCCACAAATAAGTGGACAAGTGAAAGTATCGAATAGAGAGATAAAGAGTGTGTTTACAAAGACAATAATTACTACAAGAACGGATTAGGCCAGGAAGTTAGATGATGCAATCCGGGCTTACCACACTACATTAAAGATGCCAATTGGCATGTCGCTATATAAATTGGTATTCGGGAAGGCATGTCACTTGCTAGTGGAGTTGGAGCGTAGATCTTTATGGGCGTTGAGACACTTGAATTTTGATATTGAAGCTGTTGAAACAAGTAGGTTTATGGAGTTGCATGAACTTGATGAATTCTTTATCGCTCATTTGAAAACACGAGGCTATCAAAGAGAGAATGAAGATGATGCATGGTCAAAACATTCTTGAGCTTTAATTTAGTCCTGGAGAGATGGTGTTGTTGTATAATTGGAGATTGAGATTATTTTCGTGCAAATTGAAATCGAGATGGACCATTTCGTGTAGTAGAGGCATTCCGTTCGGGAGTAGTGGATGTTGAATCGGAGGCTGGAACTAATATGTTTAGAGTCAATGGGTAGAGATTGAAGCACTATCATTACATGGTTGAGGAAGAATGAGTGATCTCAACCATGTACTTGAAGGACCCTTGACAAGGAGAAATTTGCAATGTGTCATGACGTTAAATCAGGCGCTTCCTGGGAGGCAACACATGGTTACGTTGTATTCTTCATGTTGTGACGTGAACTAAGGTGCTAGTTGGGATGAAACCAAATTCTTAGAGTAGATGTAGTTAATTTTAGTTTTGATTTTAGTTTAGGCGGTTTAACGAGTTAGCTTGGTGTTAAATTATTTTTGACAAGTCTTGTAGATGATAGAATGAAGAAGTGGTTAGGAGTTGAAACTCAGGTAAAGGGCACGTGGAATGAATGGAAAACGATCAATCAAACACATGGAGGAAGAAACTTACCTAGCGTTGCGTGGTGGCAGGTGCCCCAGCTCCAAGCAAGAGTATTGAAAATGAACTGAGTGAGACTGTATTTATTGATAACACAAATTCCACGAAGGTGACTCGGGCAAGGTCAGGTGCCCCAGCTCGCTAGGTGAGCTTACTTCTTAGCCCCTCAGCTCGTGTCGCCTGTGCCAGAGTGCCCTAGGACTGGAGCTGGAGTTCGCCTCTCCTGACCCTCCCCTCGCCCCCAACCGCGCTTCGCAAAGCCCAGTGCAAGAAATCCCTCATGTTCCAGGGCACCTCGTCCGCCTATGCCCTTGCCCTGCCACCACACGATGCTAGGTAAGTTTCTTCCTGTAATTCTTTTTTCCTACCCTATTCCATTATAAATCATCCCAACCCAATACCCCCTACAAACCTAACACACACACACACTTATCTTCGCAAATCCCTCCCCAATGGGAAAAAGAACAAACATCATTGCCCCTCTCCATTCTTTTCCCAAAAATTCACACGCACTAACACACCAACACAACCATTACACACACACACACACACACACACACACACACACACAATAATCACCGGACCGTCCCCTCGTCTCATTGTCTCTCTCTCACCCATGTATGTTCTCCCCTCCCCCTCAATTTTCTTTCATCTTTTTGGTGGTTATTCGTTTTCAAGATTTTGTGAGACGTCAATGGTAGATTGTCGTGAAATTTTTCCCAACCCCTTTCACCCCATAAGTTGTTATTGTTAAGAGAGTGTTCTACACCCGAATTCTAAGTCGGTTTGGAAGATTGAGGCAATACCTTACCCATGAAGACACTCACACACAATTATGCATGCCAAGTGTTTGCTATATTGCCTCAAAGGCGATCTTAGTCCCAATTCGAGCCCGAGTCACTGGTATGTATTTAATTCCATTATGTGATCATAATGTGCTTGTAATTTAAGTGTGGGGTGTCTAACCGAAGTCTGGATGGATTGATAAAGAGTGATTACAATTGCTTGAAAGTTCCTTTTAGTACCAGTGCTACATGTTAATGTGTGTTCTTTTTGAAGGTGAAGTCTGAATAACCTATTATTCGTTCGATTAGTATATGGTGAATCTTTAAGTGTGGGTCGTTGTGCCTTATTTGTGTAGACCTCTTGGCTAATGAATTGATATTTGGTGTGTTGACATGTTGTGTAATATGGTGCGTCCTAAGCCTAACGCTAATGCACCACCTCCGGCAAATGCCCTCCCTAAGGCCAAGGCATCGTCTAAGGGTAAAGCTACCTCGTCTGCACCTCCACCCAAGAAGAGAAATATAAGTGAGGCTGCCACTAGTAGCCAAAGCAAAGGAAAGCAAGCGATGAAAGCTATTGTTGCATCTCAACCCCGGGCTAGGGGTGAGTGTAAGTATGGAATCAAGAGTGTATCGTCATCGTCCATAGGGTGGTATAAGAAGTGTCACCCCAACAATTATCATCTTAACTTGTAAGTAGAGGAACACCAGTTAAAATTTCGTTACCCTCAGATTTGGAAAGCTATTCACGACTTGGGTTTAGGCTTTAAGTTCAAGAACCCAGTAGACGCTAATATTAGTTTGATTAGAGAATTTTATACTGGATGGGATCTTGGGGATGGGGAACAGCTTGTGCCTATTCGTGGGAGGTTGATTGACATTTCTACTACTGCACTATGTAACCACTTGTAGGAACCTGATATGCAGCATGCTCTATTAGCAATTTAATTGACCAGCCATCCTACAGAGATATTAGACACGCATTCTGTGGTTTCAACTCCAATGCTATCTGGATTCAGCATAAAAGAATGCACAGTCGCATTAAGCTACCAAAAAAAGTTCAACAAGGTTGCCAAAATTTTGCTAAGGCTGGTAAACACAAATCCACTACCATGTGACCATGACACATATATTGGTCGTGACATAATTTGCATATTATACTTTCTTATAACAGGACAACGAGTTAATTTATGACAGCTAATAAGCCACCAGATGGCACAGGTTCAGAGGAGTAAGAGGGTTGACAGGCTATTCTTTGGAATTATACTGACTCACTACTTGTGGAAAGAGGAGGTAGATGAGGAGCCTGAGTTTGACATGATCATTCCCGCAGATCCTCGTGGCACAGATATCACTAGTGTTCGGGGGAAAGAGGAGGAGGATGGGGGGACATAGACTACTACCGAGCATCAAGCTTAGGATGATTGCTTTATGGCCCATCTTTATGGGATGTTAGACTTGTAGTTGTAGATTGATGGTAGACCTGCCACTCCAGAGGAGTGTACACAGCTGGATGAGTGTTTTCCGCTCCATGTACATGCATAACATTTGGCTGGGATTGCAATGGCCAGGGTGTGCCTTCTAATGAGGACATCAATACACCCAAATATTCTTTGCAGGGCAAGGAGGAATAGGTTGAAGCAGAAGCTAACGATGGAGATAAGGATCTTGGCGAGGATGCCGATGATTGTGTGGAGCGCACGAAGCCTTTTTCGCTGAGGATGACTTTGATGATTGACCAGGGAGTTTCTTATCCACCCATTCTAATTTTGAATTTTTTTCTACATCAAGGAAACTAAGAGCCCATTTGGACATAAGAAATTGTTTCTTTTTTTCCAAAAATATTTTACATTTTTTTCGAAATCAGCGTTTGTTCATAAAATTTTTAATTTTCACTTGAAGATACATTTTGAAAATTTTTAAAAATTTAAAAATTTTCAAAAAGCTATTTTTCAAAATTTTCACTCACAAAACTTCAAAAAATAATCTAAAATTATATTCATGTCCAAACACAACTCTAAATTTTAAATACCATTTTTATTTAAAAAAAAATTTCCCTTATTTTAAAATTTTACAATTCTTATGTCCAAACGCCCACTAAATCTTTCTAAGTATGGGGTGGGAGATTCTCTTTGGTCTGTAGTAGTATTATAGTAGTACATGTGTAGCTTCTTGTTTTATTTAAGTAGTTTCTTATTTATTATTTTTGTGTGGCCCATTTAACGTAGTAAAACAAAGTCAGTTAGTGTAATATTTTTAGTAGGACCTTAATTTGAAAAAGAAAAAAAAAACTAGAAAAGAGTGAACTTTTTCCGACAGTGAATCTCTTAGATATTTTTCTTGAAGAATTAAAGTCTAATATATATATATATATATATATATATATATATATATATATATATATAAAAACATGTTTTTTGATTTTCCTTATATAGTAATAATCCCCCGTAGTTTTTTTTTGTGTCTCAATTCTTTTCCATGGGATGTAACTTTAACGGGGTAGTTTTTTTTTTAGAGTAGGATTTAGGGAATAAAGGAAGAGAAGAAGAATGTGAGTTCAAGTGTCTTTTGACTTGTTTGATGATTGCATGCGTAGGTCTTGGCATGTGTTTCACTTTCCCTTTGTGCTAAATTTATAATAATGCCTTGATAATAATGAATAGCATGTGTTATGACTCCTAGGGCTCGGTTGCTTTACTCGTGGTCACTTTGTGCTTAATGCTTAATATATTTCTTGGCTTTGTGAATCTTTGTTTGATTAGAGAGTCGGAATGGGATCTTCCTTAGTGAGTCATATGCCATATGTGAAGTGAGTTCTTTTCATAGTCCATATATTTCATTTGAGTCTAGACTTGCCCGAGATGTGAGTTGAAGCGAAATCCTAGGTGTTGCTCGATTTAAAAAATGATGTTAGGCTTTATTTGATCCTTTTTGAGCTCTATTGCTTATCACAAATAAAATCATCCCTATTGAGCACTTTTGAGCCTATAAGCCTTTCCTTTGCAACCCACATTACAAGCATATATCCTTTTGTTCTTAATTGAACTGGTTTGATCCTTACCTCTTAGAGCACTTGAGTTGTAAAGATAGCGCTAGAGAAGTAATGAAAAATTTTAGGATAGCTTTTGAGTGGAACCAATAGAAGGAATACATGTGCATGTGAATGTGTAAGAAAGCACCGCTAGCGGGGCGAAAGAAAGAAAAAAAAAGGGAAAAGAAATAAGCGAAAAAATATATGTATATACTTAGAAAAGAGAGATAAAGAGCTCTTGTCCTTGCTAGTGAGTAGGAATTATAGTAGTACTTAAAGAAAGAGGGAACATGTCTTGGGGTGATCTTACTTGTGATGTTTTAAGTGAATCGAAGAGAGTTTGCGCTTAAAGTTAACTATGTGATGTGTTAAAGTGCTTAGGAGGGTTAATATATATATATATCATACTTACCTCTTAGTCCACGTTACAATCATAACAAAGTCCTAGTTGATTTTCGACCGTGCGGCCCTATATTAGTAGATGTTTACATAATGGGTAAGCCTATGGTACTGTTTGCATACGTGAGAATTCTTGTGAGAGTGAGTGATTTCTTCCATATGTGTGGGTCCTTAAAATACATTCGATCATATGATTTGGATGTGTGGACTACTTATTCATTGCAATTTTTGTTGTGAGGGCACAAGGGTTCACGATGGATAGATCGCGTTATTAGACTTCTTGATTAGATTGGGTATTCAAGCCTCGAGTGCATTATGACATTGAGTTAGTTCTCGAGGCTAGGATTGTTATGGGCATTGTTCATGTTCTGAAATTTTTTGGAAGCTGGCATGAATTATGGGAAGTGGTTGTTGGATGTTGTGTTAGAACTTAAGTGTGGCTATCAAACATGGTCAAGGGTGTTGCTGCTTGAGGGGGCGACGTCGTGAGTTCCTTTGGTTTTGGTTGACTTGAGGGCGAGTAACGTTTAAGTGCGGGGTGTTGACACAAGGCTAATATGATATATTTATATCGTCATTTTTCCTATGGGTTACTTGTAAATGTGAATGATTTGTGCTATATTTGTGCTTAATTGAGGTGTTTCTGTGTATAGGTTCATTTGGGATGGAAGTGAAATGAAAATTGGTCAAAGAGGCATCACAGACAGCAAAATAAAGCACGAAAAGAACTATGGCGCGAAGCTCCAGAGGACGCTAGGCAAGGCAGAAGGCGTTGTCCACCTCCCGCTAGGCGTGTCCTTGTGAGGTCCAAGGCAAGGTCCCAAAGGTGCGTGAGCCCTGCCCTGTCCAAAGCACTTTGAATCCTACTCGGTTTAGGACTTCCGACTCTAATTGTACCCTAGCATATAAATACTTCTGAAAAACTTAGTTTTGGCGGTTAGACAAGTTGAGAAGAGGAATATACGGTTGGAACAATTGCAAGCAGTGGATTTACACAATTCTTCGTCCAAATCTTGCTAGTTTGTAGTCTTATGTTTTTAGTTATTCATATGATGATTGTTAGCATAATTATGAGTAGCTAAACCTTTATCTAGAGTTGATTAAATCCTTTGGAGGATGAACTCTCGTTATATCTCTTATAATTTTGCCTTGAATTTCTCTCTGCGTTCAACTGCATGCTCAATTTAGCTAATTGAATGGACATCAATAAGCGGTTTTTATTTATTGTGTTTTACTTGAGAAAGATTGCATATTTAGGATGTCGTTGAATACCGTTACTCCAGAAGTATATGAGAAATCAGTACGAAAGATTTAAAGGTGGAATTAGAGAAAACGAAATCTTGACGTGATCATAGTGAGCGGCAAGAAAAAGACCAACTAGCGTAATTCGAGAGAGTGCGTCTAGTAGACTATCGTAGTTACTTGAAAGAAAATTACGGTAACCGAAGTGATCACGATCCTTAGAGAACAACTAGGCTAAATTATAGGGAATATATGGGGAGGATTCCGACGGTTGGGGAAAATCAAGCTCTAGGCTTTCTCGTTCTTGTTTACAACACTTAGTTTCACTAGTGATATTTTACTGCATTCACATTTTACCCGTTTTTTTAGTATTAAAAGACCAACAGCTAGATATTGCAACTTCTGGAGATTAATTACTTAAATTCGTGTGAGCCGAATAGTGGTAGTTAATAGGTTAATTCCCTGAGGGATTCGACTCCGAACTCTTGAATCGAATTATATTTGCAACGACCACTAATCCTTTTATTAGGCATAGTTAGGCGTGATCAAACATGATCTTCAAACTTATGATTCTTGTTAGGGGTGTACATGGACCGGATTGATTCGATTTTTATTAAACCCAAACCAAATCAACTATATCGGGTTGAATTGGTTCGGTTTTGTCGGGTTTTTCGGATTTTTCTATTACATGAATATTATTTCAATCTTACTTTGTTAAAGTTATAGATAAAGTTTTGATAAGGGAATATATGTTTAGCAAATATTGAAAAAATTGACAAACATATGATTCATTAAAATATTCTAATGGGAAATTTTTTTTAGTAACACAAGGTGGGTTACTCTGATGGTAAGCACCCTCCACTTCCTACCAAGAGGTTGTGAGTTCGAGTCACCCCAAGAGCAAGGTGAGGAGTTCTTGGAGGGAAGGATGCCGAGGGTCATTTGGAAACAGCCTCTCTACCCCAGGGTAGGGGTAAGGTCTGCGTTGCGTACACACTACCCTCCCCAGACCCCACTAGTGGGATTATACTGGGTTGTTGTTGTTGTTGTTGTTGTTGTATAATAGTTATTTTCTTAGTCATTTAACAATAATATTTCGTTAATGTACGCTTTCAAGGTTAACACACGAGAGGATTCCAAATATTTCTACATTTTTTAAAGAAAATTCAATATAAAGTCTTAAAAATAGATATAAATTTTATATATTTATATGTCGGTTTGGTTCGGATTTTTTATTCAATACCAAACCAAGTCAAACCAAACCTAGTCAGGTTTTTTAATCAATTTGGTTTGATTTTTCGATTTGGTGTGGTTTTCCGGTTCAGTTTGACCACCCTATTTCTTGCAGTGGAAACTGCCCGTGTGAAAAAATGTCTATAATGTATTTGATAAAGTAACTCTATTGGACTGTTTGAGATTATGAAGTTAGAAATGAAAATCCCTTTGACATTAAATTAAATTTGATCTTTAGTGACAGCAGAAAATCTCATCGCATTAATTGAAGGACGTCGTAACATCGGACTATGATGAATTTCAAGCTACTCTTACTTTTTTATGATGCTTTTGTAAAGATTTAACAAAAATAGCAGCGATCTCTTTTTCTAGCTATTCTTTTATCCTTTTAGTTTTTTCAAACAATGGAAATCTGGAACAAGCTTGACTTGCGCAATACAAAATTGGATATACAAGGGAGATGCACTTGCACCCCTCTTGTAAATATTAGAGTGTGAGAGATGAAGTCAATTCATAAAAGGACTAGAAAATGGAAAAGAGGGCAGAATCATCAATCACTCTTTGCTGGACAAAGACGTTAATGGCTACTGCATCTTATGGCAAAAATATTCTTTTGCACCTAATCAAATACCATGTTGAATACAAGAATGCTTTCATTGGATTCCTACTTCTGATTAGATGCTAAAAAGGCATTTCTACAAGCTCTTTTTCCACAATAAAGTACAATTATCCAGGCTTAGTAATGAATGTTGAGTAGCAGCCTTGCTGCGAAAAAAGCAGCAACTCAATTCGCAGAGGACAATTCCAAACTACAAAGTGGTACAAAACCGATTGAGCAAAATCAAGTTTCTACGTCAGATGATAACAATGATAATGAAGTACACATCTAAATTTTGAGATCATGACTGTGGTCATATAAATCATCATCACTATGAAACCTTTGCTTTTTCGGAGTCTGGGGAGGGCAGAGGATAGCAGACTTCCCCTACCTTGTGTGAAGTTGCCACAATCAACATTGAGAATACTTGTTTAATCATGAAATGAAACATCCTGCAATTAGTTAACAAAAGACATATATTAGGATCAGTAGCATTACTAATTAGAGGGAAAAAATACATGTGAGAAGCATCATAAGCTTTGTTCACTAACTTATAAGAGTTGAGTCAGACTTTCATAGGATGATCCTTGAGACAACTTGCTTCTGCCACTCCCTATTATTTAAAGGATAAACATATATAAAATCTTAATGTTATAATAAACAAGGGGCTTAGTTCAAGCGGCAAAGGTAGGAACTTGTGACATTCACACACTCAAGCCCTGCGCCATGTGAGCTAAACCAGTATTTATGTCAAACAGGGTATAGGTGCTGACCCATCAATCCTCGAGTTTCTAAGCCTGTGATTGGTCCTAAGGGTTGGGCCCAGATGTATTTCATGGTCATAAAAAATGAAAAAAGATAAACAAAGAAAAATTTAGATGTCATTAGATACCGTAGTCATTGATGCATCTGATAAAGATGGACATGTGACTTGACAAGATAGAAGAGATGGAAGGTGGTCTAACTTCTTGTCAGTTTGGCATTGAGGAGATTTTAGCAGTGAGGTATTATTTTTCCTCTTGGCCATTTCCATAAAACTCATTGTCAGAGTTTTAGAGCGACAAGTTGGCTGCTTCCTTTTTAACCCAGTCACCTTCGTGGCATTTGTGTTATCAATAAATACGGTCTCACTCAATTCATTTTCAATACTCTTGCTTGGAGCTGAATCATCATGTGATTCATTTTTCTTTACATGCTTTAACTTCACAACTAACTCGTTCGCACACTTTGCAGCCAATTCATACCCTTCTTTTGATTCTGAAGCTTCACTTGAAATTTGGGAAAACATTTGGCATAAATGTTTATACCTCACACTAACTTTATGTGCTTTGAGCAACTTTTATCTTTCTTTGTGTCGGTAACACATGAGATAAAGAAGAAGGATCAAGAGGATGGTTATGTTTCTCTTCAAATGAAGTGATGCGAAACTTTCCATTTGATTGACGACTAATAATAATATGAGCTAAGCACCCTGTCCTGGTTTCCTTTCTATGCTTTTGAACTGTCCGATCTCGTTTGTCTTTGCTTCTATAACCTTCTTTGTGACATGTAAATTTTCTTGAAGTCACATACCCTTGGACTTTGTTTTTGTTAGCATATTCTTTCCTAACACTAAAACCCATTGCAGCTGCGTATTCATTATACCATTCATATGCATGCTCATCTGAATCAAATTCCATTCCAAGTTTTATTGGTACATTACATCCACCTTGAGACTCACTAGAGGTGATCTCCATAAATCTACATTATAAAAAAGAGTAAATAAGACAAAAAAACTATGATATTAAATTTTAGAAATTGATAAAAAGAAAGTCTCTAAACATGGATTACAAGACATCTAAGTTGCTCCGATACGGAAGTTTAGGTGTTGCACCCGTGTCGACACGACACTAGTATGGGTGTGGGTATGGGATCCGTACCGGATCTGGTCAAACAATTTTGAGTACTTTAACCACGACGGACAGAAAAATTCGAGACAAGATACAATTTGATTCCCGAAATCAACAACCGTAAATTTGAAGAAAATAACATAACTTATTTAGGAAATCAATCATTTACTTGTTTACAACTTGAGAATAAAAAAGAAATCCACACTTTATAAGCTATACGTAAGTATTCCATAAAATTTCTCATAATTTAGAGATATTTTTAAAATTTTATTTTATTTTGAATTATGTTTAGCGGGATCCCCGCACCCGGATCCGTACTAGGATCTGTATCTCCGAATCTTAGAATTTACATTTCAAATGATCCGACCTCTAGATCTGCACCCGTGTCCGAGCAACTTAGCAAGACATATGGGGAGTACAAAGGAGGTGAAAATTACAACAACAACAACCCAGTGGAATCCCCCAAATGGGATCTGGGGAGGGTACGCAGACCTTACCCCTACCCTGGAGAGGTAGAGAGGTTGTTTCCGAAAGACCCACGGCTCGAGAGAAAGAATAGAAACAAGTAAATTTCAACAACAAGACCAGGAAAATGATACCAACAATGTATGAAGTGGAAAAACAATTGGAAGAAGTAATATCAATATCAATATCAATAGCAATAGCAATAGCAACAGCAACAACCAATAACAACGACAAGGTACTAGAAAACCGAATCGGAAGATAGTACTAAAAACAACCCTAATACTAGCACTCTGAGAATCAATGACAAGGTACTAGCAGGTTCGCCCTAATAAACCTGGAACGGATCAGAAAAACACACTACGACCTATTACCCTATTGAGGTGAAAATTACAAAATACAACATATTGAATGGAGTCTAACCTATTGACTTGCTAACACAAGAATGTTACATGTCATACTTCATGTATTAGATGAATCAGTAAAGAAAGATCATTGAAACAATCTCTCTCCGCACAAGGTAGGGGTAAGGCTGCGCGCTCACTACCCTCCCCAGATCTTACTTGTGGGATTACATTGCGTTTGTTGTTGTCGTTATAGTAAAAAAAGATCATTGAAAGAGCTTCAGAAAAAGTTCCAATCAAACTTTATGTGAAATAGGTTGTCAAGATTTCGAAAATAAGCATCTATGATCTAACTTATTAAACTAGATAGAAATATACGAGAATGCGAGTTCTCAACATTAGTCATTCAAGCCCTTCGACTAGGCAAATAAATATCAAGTCACTGAACTCCAGCCATTTAATAAACCAATGAGTATTTAACACACTTATCTCTCTTTAGATCAACTAGATATGAAATAGGTTGTGAGTTTTATTCAATTTACTGTGTGTGAAAGTATCGCAATTTCTCACAGTTTTTAGATATTTACTTCTTACTTAATATTCTCAAACAATCCAATTGAAAGATTTTATCAAAAACATTACCGACATTTTTTCACAATGGCAATTTCCACTACAAGAATAATAAGGACACGCATATTTGGCCTCGAAGCAGAAAAACTGGTGTAAGAGAGAAGAACCTGTTTTGGCATAAATGTCCATACCTCGCAGTAACTTCATGTGCTTGAGCAACATTTATCTTTCTTTGTGACGGTAACATATGAGATAAAGAAGAAGGAAGAGGATGGTTATGTTTCTCATCAAATGAAGTGATGCGAAACTTTCCATTTGACTGACGACTAATAACAATATAAGCTAAGCATCCTGTCCTGGTTTCCTTTCTATGCTTTTGAACTGTCTGATCTCGTTTGTCTTTGCTTCTATAACCTTCTTTATGACATGTAAATTTTCTTGAAGTCACATATCCTTGGACTTTGTTCTTGTTAGCATACTCTTTCCTGACACTAAAACCAATTGCAGCCGCGTATTCATTATAACATTCATATGCATGCTCATCTGAATCAAATTCCATTCCAAGTTTTATTGGCACATTGAATCCACCTTGAGACTCACAAGATGAGATCTCCATAAATCTACATTACAAAAGGTGTCAATAAGACAAATAATCTTTAATCTTAAATCATAGAAATGATTAAAAAAAAATGTCTCTAGAAATGGATTACAAGACATATGGAGGGAGTACAAAGGAGGTGAAATCACAAATACAACATACTGAATAGAGTCAAGTCTATCCACTTTCTAAAGCTAGAATGTTACATGTCATAATTCATTTATTAGATGAAATATCAAATGAGTAAGGAAAAATCATTGAAAGAGCTTTAGAAAAAGTTTCAATCAACGTTATATCACGATTAGGCAAACAAACATCTATCTTATTAAACTATATGGAAATATACGAGTATGTGAGTTATCCATATTAGTCATTCAGGCCCTTCGATTAGGCAAATAAACATTAAGCCACTGAATTGCAATCATTTAATAAACCTACGAGTATTTAACACACACCTCTCTTTCAATCAACTTTATGTGAGATGGGTTGACTTGTGAGCTTTATTCAATTTACCGTGCGTGCTTTAAGTATAGCAATTTCACACAGTTGTAGGTATCCATTTCTTACTTAATATTCTCAAAACAATCTAACTGAGACATTATATCAACCAGTTTCTAGACATATTTGCAGTGGCAATTTTCACCACAAGAATAATAATAACACACATATTTGGCCTCGAAGCAGCAAAAATAGTGTAAGAGCGAAGAAGAACCTGTTTTGGCTTAATCTCCAGAAAAACGTTTGCTCACCAAATGATTTTCTTTGTCCTTGCTATCTTTTGTTGTTATTGTACCAGGTAAATGGGTTTAATCTTCTGTGTTTGTTGATCCTTGCTCCGTTTATCTCTTGGGCTTATGATTTTCATGGTAAGAAAATATTTTCTCCAACCAAAAGGAATTTTCTAGTGATTTTTTGGGATGTTTGATTTATCTTTGCCAAATTGGTAAGATTTTTGAGTTAACCATGATTTAAGAGGTGATTTTACTTAAAACAAATAGTGAACCCTTAGATCTGAAAATGGACAGGTGTGATAAACATAAAGGTATACTTGACAAACTGGAGGACGCTGTAATGGAGGGAGCCGCTTTCGGGATGGAAGGGTTTCATGGGATTGGATACCCTCCAGTAATATTTTGTTTGATATGTGCCATGTGGACAAAAAATAATCAATGTTTGGATTGTTCTGTTATTCAAAATTAGTTTTTAGGCAACACTATTACTTTTAATTTCAAACTATTGAAGTTGTTTTTTCTGATTAAAAAATATTAAGTGTGCGCTATTGTAGTATAAAATTATTTATAATTTTAATAAACAGGGATAATCGTACAGGTCTTATTGTGAAAGAAAAAAAGTCGTCCCGTCATAGCAGACGGGTTGCTTCTTCTATTGTCGCCGGGAGCTCTTGGTGAGGAGACCTTAGGATAAGTTGCTAAAACAAACGGGATGGGAGGATCGACCCATTCAGATAATTCCGAAGAAAGACTATTGGCAGCGGGTAGAGAGATTTTTTTTTTCCTCTTCAAAACACAAGGAAATGCGGGCAGGGTAGAGCTCGGCAAAGGATTTGAGAATAGGGTACTTGTATTTTGTTCCTTTTTCCATAATTCTTTTTTTTTTTGTTTGGCGATTTCCAATAATTCAATTTTTCTGTTACCATTGTCAAAATCAACTAAAAGTTTTTCTTTCGGCTGAAAATTTAATCAAATAATGAATTTCATTATTTACATAATAAATTCAAATAGCAGTAAAGTTAATAGAATAAAACTATATCAATTAGTACGTCATAAATTACATGTTATGTTAAAAAGTATTCATTTTTATACAACTAAACTACAATTAAGAAATACTTGGTAATGCATTATAAAGGAAATAAAAATAAAATTAGCACTCATGTCATTTAAAGTTAATTTAAGTTTGCCTTTAGTCTTTTATATAAAGCAGTGATGATATTGTACTATTCCTTCAACTTGTTACAGTACAGGCTTACATTTGAAAAGACATCGTAATAGGCTAATTAGCTTATGTATTTTGTTAAAGAATTAGGTACTCTAGAATTGGTTCCTAAATAAGAATCTTTATGAGGACAAAAAAAATACTACTTATAAAAGATGAGAACTTTCTTAACTGAGTATTATAGAATAGTTAACAAATGGGTTGATTTCCTCATTGATTTAACTTGGCTAACAGGTTTATTAGATCATATCATGCTACCCATTGGACACTCATAACAGCGATTTAAGTTATTTTTTTCCCTCCCTTTTTTTGTAAAATTGAACTGTTGTCAAATATGTTCACTAGCATCCTAGAAAATTTTAAAATATTTAAAGTTTATTGTGTGCCGGCCTCTTCTCCCGTCGTCTAACTCCATCATCATCTAACTACACCTTATCTCAAAATATCACCAATAGTGGTTTAGATTCCAATATTAGCAATCGATGCCACCAACTTTTTCGGCAGAACTCCGATTCAGCCCACAATAGCTCTATTAGAGATCTTTATTCAACTTAGTCAGTTTTTGTTTATGGCACTTTAGGAATTTTCAGACAACTTTTTTTATATAACTTCCAAACAAAGGAAAGTGGATTTATATGATACAACTCTCTTTCTATCCGTTGTCTCCTAAGATAATATTTTTTATGCAAAAGTCTACATTTTGGCTTTTGTGTTTACTTTTCTTACTTCTATTTTTCTCATTTGCTTAGGTAACTTTTGTCTTGATACATTTTATTTGACACATTTGATATTATCAGAGAAAGGAAAATTAATGATAGCTGCAGTGGCGGAGGATTGACAGTGATGAAGATGAGAGCTTACTGGTGATGGTGATTTTGGAAAATAAAATTTGTTTGAATAAAAAAAGAAGAAAAATATGATTTTGAATAAGCTCACGCGCTTTAGAGAAGTGAAAAATAATGTTTTTGCCACGTCAGCAAATCGTGCCTAATAGGTACAGTTTGATGGAAGTTCAAGTATTCAATAGGTACAAGTATAAATTAAGGTATCCAAGTAAAAATTAGAGCCAAGTTTAAGGGCTCTTTATGTATTTGGCCTGGAAAAAAAAAATCTTGATATATATAAAGAAATTTGGCTAAGGTTACTTGATGAAAGTTGTAGCTCTTGATATCTTATAATCTATATATATCTATAATTGAGGGGCCTAACGTTGTTACGTGGCGCTCCAATTCAATAGGGACTGCAATTATCTTTTTCTATGATTTTCTGCTATTTTTTCTAATTTTTCACTATCAAAAATCAAAAGTCACCCTAAACCAAAAATATACAACGCTTCAAAAATAACTGTTTCTTTTCCAACAGATGCTTTACTCTCTGTTTCCTTTCCTCCCTCTATCTGAGTATTCATCCTCCTTTATCTTTCTATTTTCCTATTGTTCTTTTCGTTTGCCTTTGTTAAAATTCTTTATACTCTTTCTCCTCCGTCTTTTTTATTCTACACTGCTTTTGCTTCACGTTTGTTGATTTACTTTAATTCCTCTACTAATCTCTAAACTCTTTCCTCACGGTCATTTCCAATTTGCGTTTTCCAGTTACTTTCACTTTAATTTTTAATTTCCCTCTGACTTTGATTTACTCCTTTGTCACCATAACAACTGCTTATTTTGACGCCCATGAAGTGTTCGAAAATATGCCCAATACCTTGCCCACGGATTCAGAAAATGCTGCAAATTTACTCAACACTTGCCGGTATGTAATCCTTCCTTACGGTCATTTTCAATTTGCGTTTACCAGTTACTTTCGCTTTGATTTTTAATCCTGATGTGTCTTTAACTCACTCCTTTGCTAGCATAACAACGGCTTATGACGCCATGAAATGCTCGAAAATATGCCCTATAGGTTGACCTTGCCCATGGATTCATGAAATACTGCAAATTTACTCAACATTTGCCGGTATGTAATCTTTTTAAAGTTAATCTTTACCAACTATGCCTTCTTTCCATATATTTTCAGCCTTTTAAATGTTAGACCCTTTAAGTTCTAACAATTGAGTTGAGCACATATTTTGTTTTTCTTTTTAGGTTGATAAATGGTAGTTTAAACCAACAAAAGGCTGTGAAAAAATTCAGTTTGACCTTTCTCCATTCGTATTTGAGGTACGCTCCGGAGATTCTTAATTTATTTGCTTTTTACATAAGGGTGTAAAGATTCTAATATAAATAACTTTTTCAAAATTGATAACTGAGGGTGTGTCCGATATGGAGTACAAGAATTTTGTTTTACTGATACTTTTAATGGTAAAAGTGTTCGTCAACGATGTCTACAAATGTTGATTGTAGTTTGCTGATATGGAGCTTAAACTATATTAGACTGTCATTATAACCTCAAATATTGGTGTTCAAACTCAAAGCATTACGAACTGATTTTCAAAATAAGATCGTCTTGACGTAGACACTGAAATACGTAACTTAGAAGGCTAAAGAAAAAATAAAACTCAAGGTCAGAGAGCATTAATGGGAGGTTATAAAATTAATAGTACTCCAAAATTGCCGAGAACCAAACAAAATTAACATATTTTCCTATAAAACCTTATGATACTGAACTTTTGGTTGATGCCCTCCTCTTAATTTTGGTTAGCAATATAAGGACTACGCCTCCTAATGGCGTAAATTATATTTAAAAAAAAAACTTATGATACTGCCTAAATCTATTCTGCTCTACCAAAGTTCTTTCCTTATTTTGATTATAACAATTTGTTTCAAGAACACGCACTTGAATTAACTTAAAATCTGTGAGAGAATTTGCAATAAGAAACATCTAAAACTTCTATCTAATCACGACACAATTTTATGTGGCATAAATGATTGCATAATTGCTATACTATAAATTGGTCGTTATTTATCCCTAATCAGTTGCAATTTTTTCATGCCTTTTAGCTCAACTTTATAAAGATAGATCATATATGTATATATAATTTATTTATGGTTGAATAAAATTAAGGAGGAAGAAAACTAACTACCTTGTTATCCATATCCATGTAAATACCAAATTGGAAAAAATATGAAGGAAAAACAAACGAAGATTAAGACTCACCAACAGTTGTAGCAGCGATGAAGAGAGGAATGAAGATAGTGAAAATACAAAATCAATATCACATAAATAGTGCTAGAAATAAGAGAGAAAAATTAAAGCACAAAAGCCAGAGAAGAAGATGCTCACAAAAAAACACATATAGGAGGCGACATAGGCAGAATTAAGTGCAATTTGTCATTATTAAGGGTTAGGCAAGAGTTTTAATTTAATAGTGATGACTGATGACCATTGGACTTATTTTATGTCTATAATTATTGATTATAGTTTACTGATAAGGAGTTTAGAGTACGTTAGATTTTCATTGTAACCTCAGATATTAATATTGGATAGATCCTGTTACTTCTCATTTTCATTTGACTATACAAAGTTCTTGCTATATTAGTATTATTAACTTAAAAGCCTCATTAACTTCGATTGTTTCTTGGTGATGTTTAAATGAATCTTCTGCTTATCCAATTTTCTTCTTAAAGTTTGAATATGTTATGTTCAATTTGTCATTTTGTTGATAGGTTGGATTATCCTCTTGCCTAAGTATTTCGCACATGACTAAGTCTGAATGTATCATTGCTTTGGCTTAAGATTTTATTTCGGTCGCAATTACATTTGATCTTTTGTTAGGTAATTTAGCAAATAGTAGTTCTTCCTTTTTCCATGGCTAAGTTTCCTTTCACACGGTTTTTGACTTATATAAGCTTATTTGCATTGTAATGACCTTCAGTTTTAAGATTGTGTTCATTATTTCATAGAAAACTTATAAAGGTTGTCTGACACAAATTACATCCCGATAAATGTATGAAAATGATGTTAAATCATGCATTTTCTTGGGTCTTATATAGCGGTTCCATATAAGTTAAAATTTACAACACTCTTTTCTAATGAAATACAGAAAATCTACATGCTTTGTATATGCTGTATAATTTTAAACTAGAAGGACACCAGACATTTACAGGACTCTATTGAGAAATGAGGCTGGTAATGTGAAGTGATTAAGTTTCCGCTTTGAGGAAAGCTCTTCTCAACCTCAACGGGTTTCACTTTTCAGGACAAGGATATGTGATGTATCTTAAGAATGGATTGGTGGACTTTAAAACCTTTAGATGGCATCACTTGACAATTATGTGAAGTTCATAGCAAAAAGTTTGGAAAATGAAATGTGTGCCTAAATAAGATATGGAGGGAGACTGTATATTGGTGAGCTTATACAAACGTATGTGGGCTTACTGTTAAACATAGTCATGATTTTTTCAGTCTATCTGTCTATTTATTAAATAAATATCATTTCTTTTAATTTAATCAATATGTATGGTCTTGGATCATCAATAATGATACATTGCCATTTTCACGACTTAAACTACTTATTTGATATATTTAAACTACTTCTCAATTTGTATTTAACTTAAAAAATGACTGTGATGGAGGAACTGTTCAATAAGGGTGAATGCCTTTTTGACCTCTGTTTATACTTTATAATATGGTGGGATTTATCATGAGGAGGTGCATTTATGGATTTTTTTGGTCAAGATTTATGGAGATTAAAGATATATAAATGCAGAAGAAAAATGCATCACCCATTACATGCATTTAATAGCTTTAAAGATTTAATGTAAATGGAACGTTTCATAGTAATCTCATTCTTTGTTGAAATGCTCATATTTCCTATTGCCAAGGCTAAATACTCCGTATTGAGGATATTAACCAATTCATTTTTTTTTCAAAGATAACTTAATACTATAAGTTTAAATATTCTTCCTCAAGTATTGTCTATGAAGAATGAAAAGACATCTCCTTTGGCAGGCGTGGACCTGCATAACGGCAATGAGAATTATTGTAAGGCAGGATACTTAGGACCATATTTTAATAGGTTGCCTAGAAGTAGGAACATTTGCATGCCCTCATACATAGATTGTGTCATGTACGTTGCTTGAAGGACCAAAATTGCACTCATAGATAACATTGAAAAAAAATTGTGATTTTATCAATTTATAGAAATTATTTATGTTTGGCTACTTATGATATTTTGATCTTTCCTATTTTAGCTAAATTCATTAAAACACAATTTAATAATATTTTTAATGTGGTCCAATTAAAATTTTCATCTCCAAAAGTGAAATTGTTAGTAGTTCCCTTCAATTTAAAATAGCTGTACTTTGCTTTTTACTTATTAATATTTGCCATATGTTCCTAACGTGGTTGCAACTTGCAACATCAAAAAACAGAGAAGTAACACCCTTTCATTTTGATAGAGCACCATTCTCATTCAAGTTTTTACCCTCCAATGTTTCATTCCTTTTGGACATATCAAATCTACATGAGGAGAGATCTCAAACGAACAAAAAATAGTCGCGGTTTGAAGTGATTGTGATAACGACAGATGGTAGACATGCAGTGGTAATGGTTTCTCCTCACAAAGATTTGTGTATATTCGTGGATTTTACATGTATGTCATAATAAGATTTCTATATTTCATGAATAGAAAAAAAATACCTATTCACTTTAATTTTTTTTATATATAAAGATAAAAAAGTGTGTACCCGTGTCAAGCAACTAAAAGAGTAAATTGTGAATAGCTTATGCCAAGAAAATAAAAAGAAATTTCTCTTCTTTATCTTTCTCCTTTCTTTTGTGAAACCCAACATGATATAAAATAACAAGGTAAACAATTAGGTATATATAACCTATTTTTATTATTTTTAATATTCGAATATTAGAAGATCATTTCATAAAGAAGTTTTTCTTAAACCGCGCGAAGCGCGGCAAGTTCACTAGTTTTTAATATTTCAAATGGTTTGTCAATTTGAACTCGATACAAAGAGTTATTGATTTTTAGTGAAGGGTACTAATTCAGGCACAAGCCATGCGCTGCATAACAGAAAAGAAAAAGACTCTAGAAGTCTAGATAGAATTTTCAATTGTATTCCATTTCCTACGTATCTCTCTGTACACTGTAGCTCTCCTATTTATACTAGTATTTTACAAGAATAAAAGAAAATGTTTAAGTAAAACAAATTAACAGAATCTTCTAACAAACTCTGACATCCTAACGGGATTAATTACACCTATACATAATCTAGAAGCTACCAATATTCCTTCCGATGAGAACAAAATTTCATCTTTGTATCATTTATCCTATGAGTCATCAGTTGGGCCTTTGAGAGAAGACAGAAATTAGGCCTAGTCTTAAGCCCAAATTTTAATCAGTGACCCAGTCCAAATATTCCAAACATAATGGTCTGAAATTATGTCAGGTCACACTTTCTTGTTTGCGACTACTCTGCTTGTTGACCTTATCATCTGTTAAAATTACAGCTCCGGCGACACTGCATGGCCAGGGCATGGAACCTCTATGCCTATAAATAAATACAACATTGATAGGAAATATTTGAATTTTTTAAAATGGGTGTGAGTGGTGGAGTTCCAAGAGACAATTTTTTGTCCCCCAATTCTAACCAAGATGAGTTATTTTTTATGTTTTGAGTTTAATATACACATTATATATGGAAGCTGACATGTTCACTCATATATTGTCCAACTACACTCTCAAGTCTCACCTCTAAGTCAATCATAATACAACGGTTACGTCTAAGTCTTAAACAAGTCAAGATCAACAATATGAATCCTTATTATCCATATTTTATCATTTAAGCCTGTTCCAGTTCAATTTTAATCGAAAAATAGTTTCTCGGGGAGCCTTGGAGCAATAATAAAATTGTCTCCATATGACCTATAGGTCACGGGTTCGAGTCGTGGAATCAACCGCTCAAACATCATGGTAGCCTGCCTACATCACACCCCTTGGGGTGCTATCCTTCTTCGGATCCTACATAAATACGAGATGCTTCGTGCACCGGGCTGTCTTTTTTTAGTTTCTCTAGTACTAGATCAAGGATTTTTTCAAGGCACTAGATTAAGATTCAATCAGTCAAAATTCGTGTCAAATGTTGTTGTTCAATATTTAAAGAGATACTGATCATTAGACCTGCTTTCCATCTGAGGATAAGAGGATTGTGCATGATCTGAAATCCTCAAGTAACGGTAGTTAGAAAAACAAATACTCTACTTCACTTACTCATAGTAGTAGTTTTGGAGATTTTAGATAGCAGGTTGGTTTGTCATTAAGGAGAATTGTCGCTTGTGCCTCAGGGACTCATCCTTGTTCTACAAACTTCAAATAAAAAGACAACATCTACAATGAGCTTGGCACGCTAATGCCAACTCTCAATCAATTGGAAGACAACAATGACTTGTGATGGTGCTAATATCTGATCCTAGAAAACGTACGAAACAATCTGCTATGAAACTACTTATTTTAAGCGGCAAAGAGACTTCTTGTAGTTGAAGTATTACGTCTTTACTTCATGCTTTGCGTTGTTTGCCTTACTAATTGACCACAAAGAGAAGGCTACCACATCTTTACTCCACTAGAAAGAGATGGCATTACTAGTATGAGTTATTTGGCATGAAAAAGAATGTGCCAAACTATTAAAACTCTTGGAAGAGCTGCTGCATACATGTCATATCAGGCAGATCCGTTGAAGCAATGTGGGGAGTAGAAAGGCACTTGATGATCCGCCGGAAAATGTTCTGATGAAACTTGTGGCCAGTTTGGTGTTACAGAGTGCACAAACGGCTGTGATGCGCTGACACTTGCAGGCATTATAAGCTGCTCCATGGAAGTATGTGTAGGATCATCCCAACCCAAAGAATTTGTTGACAGAAGAGAATGAGCACGTCGTTGAAGATTGGATGAAACATCCAACTTATAATCACTTGTAGATGTATTTAAACCTGAAATAATTAACATGGAAGTTGGGAGCAAATAGCCATATTAGAAATGATAACAGATGGTGTTTGAAATGTCATTGAAAAATGGAATGTTCAAACTTCTTGGGTGCCAAAAACTATAAGTCCAATTTTATATTTATACTTTTGGGAATTAACCAATTATTTCTCCGGCGAATTCATGAAACAACTCTTGGTCCAAACATCCTATGACCTATGCTTCTTAGACAGTTCTTTATGTTCATATATGAATTTTAAGAATCAGAGAATCAATACCTCGTATATTCTTAGGACGGCAAGAGCTTTTCCCCATTGAATTTGAAGTGGACATAGATGAGCCACTTAAAGAACCACTAGTACGTGATTGTCGATCTGCTCAGATTGAGGCAGACACTTATTAAATATGTATGAAATTAGATATAAAGCAAGTTATCGAACAACAAATCTATCATATCTAAAGGACAAAGGAAAGAGAAGCAGCAAGCAAGAATTTCCCTTTCAAAATAAAGATAAATCTAAAATGTCTACTTTTTAACAGATAGGTACATATTGGCATGTTTTAACTTTTAGGACTGAGAACAATTTAATTAGCACACGAAGAACGTGCGGAAGGGAGTCTTGACACAACAGGAAGAGTTCCATTATGTGATCAACCAAGTTCAAGCCGTGGATTCTGCCTCTTTTAGAAATGCAAATAGGTAAGGCTTCGTCTAATAGGTTCAGTGTGGTACGACCTTTCCCAGACCCGGACAATATAGTGGAAGTTTACCGCACCAGATTGCATTTCTTTTTACAGGAGGAACATGTGTGTACGTATATATGCAAACATCCTAGACAAAGTGACAACAGAGAGAAGTTGAAAGGCACCATGAAACGAAGAAGGTCGTCCTGTTGAACTAAAGTGATTTGCCTCTGGTTGTGACCGACGACGCCTAGCATTGTGGTCAGAGAGCCTCCTTCGACAGCTTCGTTTGTTATCATCAAACTCGGACAGCTCATGGAACCTTCAAAATCAACCAAAAAGCTATTTCTTAGATTAATCTCTTAGCACAATGTACTAGAGAGTAATAAGAAGTATTGAGATGATATACAGCAGAATAGCTGGAAATACTATCTGTTCATCCTCAATAAACTTAGAGCCCGTTTAGTTTAGCTGATTTAGAATAGCTGATGATCTTGGAGATTTTATAAATAATTTGGAAAAAAGTGCTAAAACTAACAATAAACAGTACATAAAAGTTAACATGCCTGCTACACTGTTGGCAAAAACGGCGCTCCATCCCAGCAACAAAGACCATTGGGCTTTTAGAATGGGATTCACAGATTCTATGACGCCGATGATACTCTTTAACTGTTGTAAGGTCAAGATTACATCCTTCAACTTGGCAGTAGGGATTCTGCATTAGATGATAAGAACCCTTACATCGCTTTGCTGTCGTAGATGACAAAGGAAGTAGAGGATAATTAGTAACAGTCTCATTGTTAGCAGAGTACAGATTTAAGCCAATTGACGATTCTCCAGGTCTTGTACAAGTTCCAAAAGTAGAATATTTCTCTTTTCTCTCCACGCTTACAAAACCTGGCACAGAACCAACTTTCCCATAATTACATTGTTCAGCTGAAGATTTGACAGAAGAGCCATGGTCCAAACTATAGCTAGAAAAACCATCTAGAGAATATATATTTTCAGCTTTATTTACTTCCTTCTCATCGATGAAAGTTTCTGCATGCCTACAAAACTCCAATCCCGAGCAACTGCAAATGCTTATATTATTATCCCAGCCCCATTCCAATTGGTCACTCTTCAAGTTCCAGTCCATGATGACAAATCTGAACCAAAAAAAAAAAAGGACTGAAAATGGGAAGTTCCAAAATAACAAAATGATGTGCTTTGACATTTCTACTCAAGTACAAAAAAGTTGTCAAGTAAACATGGAAAACGGCCAACGAATGTTAGAAGCAGTAACAACTAAAAGGATACAAAAATGATTGATAAAAAGAATTAATTAAGCTAAAAGAGTTGGACACAAACAATTATAGGTTGTAGATTTGTAAGCATCAATATTATCATTGAACTTGCCTTTGCACCAACAAAAAGAATTGCCCCGTCCTATGGGAGAATCCTATATTTAAGCAGAAATGTAAAAGGGTAGGTAAATGCTTTTAATTAGCGCCCTTATTAGGAGGCAAATTAAAGAGTACGAAGGCTTTGCTTCATTTAAACACAACAGAGATGCATATGAATGCAGTAATTAACTAAACAACAGACTATATGTACAACGTTGTCAGCACAATTACTACTTTCACCCACTAATCTCTCTGAAAAATATGCAATTCAATCTGTTGTCAGAATCTCCATGTGGACTCTTCTGTATATTTTGGTGAAGACAGAATAGATTCAGCAAATACATTTAAAAGGTCCCCCACATAAGATGTTTAAACGAAACTGTGTGGAATTTAAATCTACAGGCTGGACTCTCCTTGAATTGCCCACCAAGTTTACATCTACGGGAAAAAGTGTCATCTCCTCCATCCCCCTTTCGACCAAAGTTATCTTCAGTTGGTGCATAGTTTATATCGTCCAAATTTAGTGATCTTGGTCTATTGTATACACATAATTTTAAGAAAATATTATGTATATATCTAATGGAAAATGGTCAAAATTATTCTTTTACTGTCAGAAATACATTACTGTTATTTTCTGATGTAAAAGATATGCTCGCCGTCTAAAAATTGGACCACTTATACCCTTATTTTCTAATGGATAAATTTTAAATCCTAATTCTTGTCTAAGTAGATTAAATAACATAGTTGAAGGGATAATTTTTATCCTTTCTCAAAATTATAATAAAAGTCACTTTAAATTTTTTCTTCTTTCTTTTTTTTTCTCCTCTCTCCACCCCTGCCCCCTCCCACACTAATCTCAGCAAATAAATTCAAATCTGAACACACCCATTTGATTTCTTCAAGCCCTTAAAATCCATTCATGGTCGTTTTAAATTTCTTTCACAAGTTGCTCTAATAATAGTTCAATCTTCATACCAATTAATAACACCTAATAATTTTCAACAACAAACAACTCAATCTTGTAAGATTTCAGCTTCAGAATTTTAAATCTCGAAATGGATTTTCTATTTTCAACACTTTTGCCACACCTAATTCCAAATTAGTATATAGCTAAGAATCTAGGTACACATCAGCAATATCTATCGAATTTAATTTTCAAACATTTTTTATTTTAATAGAACCCTGGAACCAAAGTAATGCGAAAAAAAATCAGAAGATAACACAAATAATGTGGATAAAAAAGAACAAAAATAGATATAACGCATGGTACACATGAGCTATACAATTCGGGCCTAACGGTTGTTAGCCGGATCAAACTCATATAGTGCATGGGTACCATGCGCTATATTACGTCAATTTTTTTTTAATTTCAAGTTAAATATATTTTACTTATAGATGTTATGTGACGTTTGTTAGCTCCGAATATGTGACAATTTTTACTTTTTCACCATTATTTTTATATGTAAGGATATTACTATCACGGCCTAATTCCTACCATAGGTCTTGATGGCGCCCAACACTACCGTTAGGCAAGCAATACATAAATCAATACAACAATCGATAATTCATAACACTTTTTAAAACAAGTGGTGAAATAAAGAAGCCGAAATCAATTCCAAATCATAGTAAAATACTAACATCTTAATCAAGATTCAAAACATAATCAAAATATAAAGTTGAATGTCATAAGAACGATATGACAAACAGTCTACAAATTCTCAAAATCCGGTATCACAAATGTACGATCATCTACTAGAATGTACAATACTACTACAATAACTATATGTAATGGAATGTAGACATAATACAATAAGTAAAGAGAAAGGAGACTATGCGTGCTGCAAACCGAAGCATAAAAGACAGCTCATCACTAGTCTCCCCAGCAAGTGCGCCTACACGGGTGTGTGACCACCAGATGTACCTGTCTCGGTACCTGCACAATTAGTACAGAAGTATAGTATGAGTACGTAAATCAATGCATACCCAATAAGTACAGTCTAACTTCAAAAAAATAGTGGCGAGAGATCGATATTAACACTTACTAGTGATCTAATAATCAAATATACATAGAAATTAAACAAGTATGAAACATGGCATGTACTAACACAACAAATAAAAGTTAACAACATGCTTTTCAATGAAAGAAACAAATATGAAACTGTCAAGTACCCAATTTCCATCTCGAGTAGAGTATAAGTAACCAATATCAAGTAAATGTCAAGATCCGTGTCAAATTCTAATGCACACACTGACTCCCTATCGAATGTTCCGCACGATTCTGCGAAGCGAACCACCGATCCCATAAGAGTGGTATTATATAATCATACCGAGGCGACGAACCGATCCCATAAGAGTAGTGTTACATAATTCTGTCCAGACAAACGACACGATCCCATAAGTAGGGGTGTTCAAAATCGAACCATAACCGTTAACTGAACCGCAAAAATAACTTATTGGCTTATTGGTATCGGATTATCGGGGTAATAGTTGGTGAACGGATTGAAATTTTATAATGAACGACTTAACGGTTTGGAGGCGGATTACTAAGTTTCTTTATCGGATAAAGCGTTAACCCGTTAAGAATTTTTATATTTACACTTTTATTCCTTTGTATATAAAGTAATATTTGAAACCCTAAATCCTTAATTTGTCAAATCTTAATTCAACACTAGGATTAACAGCCCGCAACAGTCGTCTCTTTTCTCCTCTCTATCCTCTAAATTCCTAATTAAAATTTCTCCCAAATTCCCAATCTCGTCATAAAACATGTAAGGTTTAAAAAATATTCTTGCTGAGAATATGAAAATATTTGCTCAGCTAGACAACAACTTCATTTGAAGTCTGAACTTTCTTCCACGAGGATAGACATCCCATAATCACTTAGCTTTGCCATGTGATGCTCATCAAGCAATATATTACTCGTCTTCAAGCGGTTGCTAAATAAAGAAGGAATTACACTGATAGACTCCGAAGTTAGATAAAATGACAAATTCTCCAGATCTCTACTTTTCTTTTATTGTCTATTTGATTTAGCCGATAAATCATCCGATAACCGTTAATCTGATATCAATCCGCCCGATATCTTATTGAATGTCTAGCGGATTGCTAAATTTATAAATCGATAACCGATAAGTCAAACCGTTAAGCATAAATATCCGCCCAATAAGCACCCCTACCCATAAAATTTTTTATACTTCTAACGGGTCACTAGCCCAACTCACGAATACATGTACGAATTAAGAAATCATGAAATTTCCGAACAAATAAGTACAACACGAGAGTAAATCCGTAAGAGAAAGTATCATTGTAGCGGCTAATCAAGTAGCGCGCAAAGTCTCTAGAATAGCATAGCTCTGTAATCTACACTAGTCTAGTCCCATGCTAAAATATAATCTTAAAGCATTTAAACATGCAAGATTAACTCAAGTAGTACAATTAAAGCATGATATAGTCTAAGTCTAACCAGACATATAAAAATCTAGCATACGCACGGACGCTCATCACCTCGTACGTATGTAGCTCCCGTAATACATAGCATATAACAAATAGAATGCCTACGAGAATAAGTTTCCTTTTATAAAATTAGGCAAGAGATTTACCTTGCTCTAAAATTCAATAATCAGCTCCAACACCGCTCTAACATCTCAAATCAAAGTCAAATGACCCGAAACTAGCCAAAGAACGTGAAAACCAATCAAAATATACTCAAGAACCCATAATTTATCAATTAGAAATAATTTCCAACCTCACACGAGAAGTCAACAAAAGTCAACCCCGCGACCACTTGCTCGAGTTTCGAAAATTCTTAAAAATAAATATTATTCATAGCACTACGAACTTAAATATATAATTTGTTCATAATTCCATGTCCAATTCGTGGTCAAATCCCCTTCTTACCAATTTCAAGGTTTTGCAACAAAATCCCAAAATAACTAATAGATTCTACCGATTTTCATGTTAATTCCATATATAGTCCATGTATTTAGCCCACAAAAGTTGGAATCACTTACCTTATGTTAGTTGATGAAAATGGCTCTCTCAAATCGCTCAAATTCGCCATAGCAAGAGAGAAAATAGATATAAATGAGCCAAACCTGAGCTCCCAACTTATATCTTTCCCAAGTGTTACCCTTCGCGATCGCGGTCTAAAGCTTCGTGATCATGGAGCACAAATATGCTTCTTCCCAAATTTCCCCTTTGCGGCCGTGACACAGGTCTCCGCAATCGCGAAGGCTTACCAGACCAGACCCTTCGTGAATGCGACCAGCCAAGCATGAACGCGAAGACTTGCCTGCTAACCTCCAGAAAATCCTCCTTCGTGATCGCGAAATCCTTTACGTGATCTCGTTGAACAACTGCCTCCCCTATCCAGCCCTGCTAACACATCGCGTTTGTGACCCTTACCATACAAACACGCCCAACACAACCAGACTACCCTATGCTATCGCGATTTTCACTTCGCGATCATGTAGAAAGACTCTCCCTCAGCTCCAAAAAACACTCCACGATCGTGAGTCTTGTTCCGCGATCGCGATGCACCCCAGACGTCAACAAAATCTACCAAATTTAACATGCTCCGGGTGGTTCAAAACTTACCCGAGCCACCCAAGACTCCGTCCAATCATACTAACAAGTCAATAAACTTAATCCGGACCTATTCGAGGTCTCAAAATACATAAAACAACATCACAACCAAGAATCGCATCCCAAACTAAACTAATCAATTTTCTAAACTTCCAACTTCTTTCAACTAACTCCGAACATGATAAAGCATCCTTAGACAACTCAGAATGAAACCAAATTTCACACATAAGTCTAATATAACAACACTAATCTGCCAACAGGCTCGGAATACCAAAGGGGATTCGATAACACCAAAGTACGCTTCAAGTCAAACTTAGCAATTTCTAAAACCTTCAAAATGCCAACTTCGGATAATAATTGTTGAACTGCTCTCGAACCATTCGAGACTCGACCCAAACAGATGTTCAAGTCCAAAATTACCATATAAACCTATTGGAACCTTCAAACCCCAATTCTGAGATTGTTTACTCAAAGTATTAACTTGAGTCAAACTTGGACACCTTAGGTCACTGCCATGGAACTAGGTATTCTAAAAATGAACCCTTGCGGAACCAAATAAACCGTGCTCGCAAGTCATACAATAGGAAAACCACATATAGGAAGTCTTACATTCTTCGCCTCTTAAATAAATGTTCGTCCTCGAATGGGTTTAGAATTATTCATGGAATGTCGAATAAGTGTGGATATCTTCTCTGTATGTCCTTCTCGATCTCCCAAGTCGCCTTCTAGACTAGTAGACCTCTCCACTGAACCTTCACAACAAAATCTCCTTGGACCTCAACTTACGAACTTGTCTATCAACAATGGTAAATGGCTTCTCCTCGTAACTCAAGCCCTTATCCATCTGAACTATGCTATAATCCAACATAAGAGACTGTCAGCACGGTACTTCCAGAGCATAGACATGTGGAATACTAGATGAACTCATGATATACTAGGAGGCAAAGCAAATCTATATGAAACCTCACCAACTTTCTCCAAAACCTCGAACGGACTGATAAACCTCGAAGTCAACTTGCCTCTCCTCCCGAAACTCATGATACCCTTTATTAGCGAGACCTTTAGAAGTACTTTCTCGCCCTCCAGAAATGACAAATCACGTGCTTTGTGATTCGTATAAATCTTTTGCTTGGAATGAGATGTACTCCAAAGTCAATCACGCATGCCTTGAGCATATCTTCCAGAGTCTGAGCCGTTCGCTCCAACTGCCCGTCGGTCTACGGATGTAAGGCCGTGCTGAGCTCTACCCGGGTACCCAACTCACCCTGTACCGCTCTCCAAAAATGCAAAGTGAACTGAGTGCCTCGGTCTGAAATAATGGAAATAGGCACGCCATGCAACCAGACAATCTCCTGAATATAAATCTAAGCCAACCTCTCTGAAGTATATGTAGTCATTATCGGAGTAAAATGTGCATACTTGGTCACTCTATCTACAATGACCCAAACAACATCGAATTTACTCAACGTTCACGAAAAACCAACCACGGAATCAATAGTGATATGCTCCCATTTCCACTACGGTATAACCATATGCTGAATTAAATCACCCGGCCTCTATCGCTTATATTTAACCTGCTAGCATTACAAACACCTCGATACATATCCACCTATGTCCTTCTTCATCCTCTGCCATCAGTAGTGCTGCCTCAAATCACGATACATCATTGTGGCACCTGGATGAGTAGAATAGAGTGAACTGTGAGCCTACTCCAGGATCAACTCTCTTAGGCCATCAACATTAGGAACACATAAGCGCCCCTAGAGCCGTAGAACACCATCATCACCGATAGACACCTCCTTGGCACCACCTCGTAGTATTGTCTCTCTAAGAACATACAAGTGTGGATCATCGTATCAGTTTGAATAAAGAAGACAGAGTCACAACACATGCAAGAACACGATCGGGCTTTGAAATATCCAACCTCACAGATAGGTTAGCTAAGGACTGAATATCCAAGGCCAATGGCCTCTCCTCTGCTGGAATGAAAGCCAAGCTACCCATGCTTTCGGCCTTCCTGCTCAAGGCATCCGCGACCACATTTGCCTTTCCCAGATGATAAAGAATAGTGATATCATAGTTCTTCAGTAACTCAAGCCACCTACGCTACCTCAGATTAAGGTCATTCTACTTAAACATATGTTGCATACTATAGTGGTCAGCGTAGACCTCACACGACACCCCATAAAGATAAATGCCTCCATATCTTAAGCGTGAACTATCGCATCCAACTCCAAATCATGCATATGGTAATTCTTCTCGTGAAGCTTCAACTAATGAGAAGCATAAGAAATAACCCATCCCTCCTGCATCAATACACAACCATAACCAATGCGTGAAGTGTCATAATAAATAATGTACACCCCCAAACCTAAAGGCAACACCAATAGTAGTGTTGTAGTCAATGCAGTCTTGAGCTTCTAAAAAGCTCACCTCGAAATCATCGGACCACCTGAACTGAACACCCTTCTGGGTCAATCTAGTCAAATGAGCTGAAATAGATGAGAAACCCTCCACAAACTGATAATAATAATATAGCCCCAAGAAACTCCTGATATCAGTCGATGTAGTAGGACGAGGCCAAATCTGAACTGCCTCAATCTTCCTAGGATCCACCTTAATACTATCACCTGATACAATATGCCCCAAGAAGGCCACAAAATCTAAGAAGAACTTGTACTTAAAGAACTTAGCATATTACTTCTGTTCCCTCAATGTCTGAGGCACTACTCTCAAATGTTGCTCGTACTCCTCTATGCTACACGAATAGATCAATATGTCATTAATGAAGACAATCACAAAGGAGTCAAGATATGGACTAAACACCCAATTCATCAAATCTATAAATGGCGCAGGGCATTAGTCAAGCTGAAAGACATCATTAGAAAATTGTAGTGCCCCATATCAAATCCGAAAAGCTATATTTGGAACATCCGAAGCATGAATCCTCAAATACTGGTACCCAAATCTTAAGTCGATCTTCGAGAATATCCTAGCCCCCTGATGCTAATCAGAAAAATCATGAATGCACGACAGAGGATACTTGTTCTTAATGATGACCTTATTTAGCTGGCGGTAGTCATTGCACATCCGTATACTCCCATATTTCTTCATAAATAACACCAGTGCGCTCGGGGGTGACACACTCGGCCTGATGAACCCCTTCTCGAGCAACTCCTAAAGCTGCTACTTCAGGTCTCTCAACTCCATAGGAGCCATACGATAAGGCAGAATAGAGATAGGCTGGGTGTTGGCACAAAATCAATGTGAAATCACTATCACAATTTGGTGGCATGCCTGGTAAGTTAACATGAAATACATTAGAAAGATCCCTCACCAAAAGCATTAAATCTATTGTGGAAGTCTCTATATATTTATATCGAACAAAGGCTAGATAGGCCAAACAACCCTTCTCAACCATATGTTGAGCCTTCAAGAAAGAAATAACTCAACTGGATGTACAACTAGATGAACCTCTCCACTTCAGCCTAGGGGAAACTCTAGAATCACCAATGTAATAGTCTTGGCATGGATATTAAAAATAGCATGATGCGGGGACAACCAATCCATGACAAGAATAACCTTGAAATCAATCATATCGAGCAATAAAAGATCGGCTGTGGTCTGATACCCATAGAGATTCACCACACAGGGATGGTAAACCCGATCCACGATAACAGAATCACCTACTAGTGTGGACACATACACAAGAATACCCAAGCACTCACGAGATATATCCAGATAAGGAGCAAAATGAGAGGACACATAGGAATAGGTAGACCCTGGATCAAATAGTACTGATGCATCTCTATGACAAATGAAAATAATACATGTGATCATGGTATTAGAGGCTACTGCCTCTGGCCTAGCTGGGAAGAATTAAAATCTGGTCGAGTGCCACCTAACTGGCCTCCACCTCTAGGGTGACCTCTACACACCTTCCCTCTGCCTCTAGCCGGCCGAACGAGTGGTATGGTAGTTGGTGCTATAATCAGGGGCTGATGACCATACTGCACTGCCTTGCCCCAAAGTCTAGGACAAAACTTCTTCACATGACCCAGCTCCCCGCACTCGAAATAACCCCTAGTTGGGAGAAACTGCTGACTCTGAATCTGACCCTGATGGCCTGAATGCCCACTAGAGGAACACTAAATAGCTGGTGGATGGTAGGTACCCTCTGGAATGGCGTTGAAGTATTGCTACACTAGATCACCCCGAATAGGCTATAGTGATGAATATATAGGCCTTCCAGGATTGCCCCTCCCAAACTGACCTCTTCCCCCAGACGGGATGCCACTGAAACCTCCAGAATACCGAGGCCGCTTGTCCCTCGACGTGACCTCTCTGCTATGGTTGCGAATACGCTCGATCCTCTGAGCTATCTCTACAGCTTGGTGGAAGGAAGTCCCCAACATTGCTTCTCGGGCCATAGTAAGTTGAATCCTATAATGCAAGCTCGAAATAAACCTCTGCATGCTCTCTGCCTCTGAGGGAAGTAATATGGCCACATAATAAGACAACTTAGTGAATCGCGTCTCGTAGTTGGTCACAGAAATCTGGCCCTGTTAGAGCCGCTTAAATTGGATATGCAACTCATTCCTTCTAGTGAATGGAATATACTTCTCAAGGAAGATGTGCATAAATTGATGCCAAGTCAAGGAAGGTGAACCTGCTAGTGTACCAATAAGATAATATTGCCACTATCTACAAGCTTTCCCTCTCAGTTGAAAAGTGGTGAAGTCCTCCCTATTGAACTCCACTAGTCCTAAATTATGCAATATATCCCTACAATGGTCAATAAAATCTTATAGGTCCTCTGATGGCTCACCATCAAAGTGGGGAGGATGAAGCCTCGTAAACCTGTCCATCCTCTTCTGCTCATCGACAGTCACGGATGGTCTAGTCGTTGCTCTTGCCATTGCAACTGGATGAACATCGCCCGCAGGTAATACAAAGCCCCGTACGGTCGTGAAATCTACCGGGGCCTGCTCAGCTGAAGGTATCTCGCCCTGCCCCTCAATAATAGGATCCTTTACGAGAACCACTGATGGTGCTTCTGGAACTACAATGGGATGCCTTTGTCCCATGACAGGTGTACTGTCCCTCCCTCTACCTCTACCGGTCGGAGGCACATCCCCTTCATTGCCAGCTAGTTCCATCACGCGTGTTCTCACCATCTATGAGAGAATAAGAGAAACATTGAGACTTAAAACAACATCAGGAACACGATAAGAAAATAAAGAAAGAGAAGTTTCCTAACACCCTATAGCCTATCGAAGATAAGTACAGACGTCTCAATAACGATCCGCAGGACTATATTAGGCTTGATCATGACCGTGAGACCTATGTGAACCTTGTGCATTGATACCAATCTGTCACGAACTAATTGCCACCATAGTCCATGATGGCGCCCAATTCTACCGTCAGGCAAGCCAATAATAAATAACAATTATCGATAATTCATAATACTTTTTAAAGCAAGTGGTGAAATAAAGAAGCGAAAATCGGTTCTGAATCATAGCAAAGTACTAACATCTTCATCAATTTTCGAAACATAATCAAAATATAAAGTTGAATGTCCTAACAATGGTACCACATGACAAACAATCTACAAATCCCTAAATCCCGGTGTCACAAGTACACGAGCATCTACTAGAATATACAATACTACTACAATAGCTATCTTGAATGGAATGTAGATAGAATACAATAAGTAAAGAGAAAGGAGACTTCATGCGCTGCGGACCAAAGCATAGAAGGCAGTTCAACACTAATTCTCCACAGCAAGTGCACTTACACGCCTGTGTGATGTACTTGTCTCAGTACATGTATAATTAGTGCAGAAGTGTAGTATGAGTATGAAAATCAACATGTATCCTTTAAGTATCCAGTCTAACCTTGAATAAGTAGTGGCAATGGGTCTATATTGAGACTCGCTAGTAGTCCAATAATCAAATATACATAGAAATTAAACAAGTATGAAGTATGACATGTAGTAACACAACAAATAAAAGTGAACAACATGATTTTCAATGAAAGAAACAAATATACTTATACCTGAAATCCAAATGTTTTCGGGGGGAAATACACCCGAAGCCTTGTATAATTCGACGCAAAGAGTAAAACTTGCGCAAACACTTAAACAAAAAATGATGCAAAAGAGGAAAACTTGCATGAATACTTAAACGAAAAGGACGCAAAGAGAAAAACTTGCATGATACTTGAACGAAAAGATACTTCTATTCACAATAAACATGCCAAACAGCACAAGTACAAAAGTGTGAAAAAGAAAGCAAAAACTAAGTTGTTGCATCTCCGGAACCCGGAGGAAGAGAAACATCTATGCCCCAAGGAGAAGTGGGTAGATCTGATGCCGATTCGATATCTTGATCTTCATCATTTTGGCCTTCAGCATCATCACCTTCCGGTTCTTCTTCAGCTCCTGAGAACTCAAAACCGAAACCAGAAGAATCATTATCATCTGGTCGGGCCGGAAGACCCCTTTTGGCAGTTGACTCCAGCTCACGGGCCTTAGCGATTTCGGCATCAAAGTCAATGACACCCGCTTTGGCCTCTTCTAAGGTTTTTCTCCTCATGGTGTACATAGCATATGTTCTTTCAACAATGAGGGAAGCCGCTCGGCGCTGAAGTTCTTAATTAAGCTGGCCAACCTCAGCAAAAAGGTTATCCCACACAAATTTCATAGATCGGAGGCTGACATCAAAGTCACGGACAGTGTAGCTGTAAATTTTATTATGCTCTATGGTCCTATTATGCTTCTCCTCCAACAGGGCATACATTTCCTTGGCAGCAGCAAGCTCTTCAACGTGGAGTTTAAGGATGCCTCCAAATTACTCAATCTTTCCGCAGAGGCAGCCTCACGATCGGATGCAGCAAGAATGATGTTATGGACTTCACCCCATTTGGCCTTAGTTTCTTCAAAATAATGGCTAAGGGTTACCACTTCTTGCTCGCTTTGCTGCAACCGATCCTCCAATTCAACAACCTCAACAGCTTGTGCTTCCAGTTCTAAGAGGCGAGCAATATTCTAGTCTTGCTCGGCCAAAGATTGATCCCTTCGAGGTAAGTTCCTCCTTATCATGAATCATCCTTTAAAGGCCCTCGAAAGCAAGGAAGTTGGCCTACAAAATAAAAATGCAAATTCAAAATCCTACCATAACAAAGATAGAAGAAACAAACAATATATCGTTGCTGCATTGTGCTTGCCATTGTTCAACAAACACTCTCCCGAGAGAGTTTGTATCTTATCCCTATATTTTTCTAAAGCCAAAGGCTTTAGATAGTTAGCAAGCTACATCGGCCAGGATAACAGATGAAATCTGATAGAGACCGAGAAGCTAACATTCCTCCTCGTTTGAGGATCTTCGGAGGGGATATCATAATTTTGCCCCAAATTCCCATGAACTGGGGACTGGGAAGAGGGACATCCTCCTCTCGGGCAGTTGCGGCCGGTGGAGATGATGTAGTAGTTGCTAGTGGCGAAGGAAAAGTTGGAGAAGAGGGACATGAAGCAGATGGCGTTGTAGGATGAGAAGCGGTTGCGGCAAATGCAGTGCTGGTTGTTGGTTGCTCGTCAACTGAACCCGGAAAGGACCCAGTACTCAGCCTCACAGTACCGTACACGGAAACTAGGACTCGGAAGTGAGAGTTAGCATCTTCCACCATATTGAACTACCCCCAGAGTGTCGAGGCATCGTCCTCGGTTAGTGTACTAGATCAACAGATTGAGCATTCTGTTGAGATAATGAAGGTCATTGTCTTCTATGTACAGAAGCCTCCTCATCACTGGTTTCTCTATCATGGTCAATCACCACAGTTTTTGGAATCGTCTTGGGTGTGGTCCTCATTTGTATGACATCTGGGGATGGCTCAGGCGCTGCATTCTTTGCTTTTTTTGTTCTTTCCCCCGATCGCGGAGGAGCGTCGTCTTTTTGGTTGCTGGTTCTCTGGCCGGGGACTACGAGAAGAAGCTTTTGCACTAGAAGTAGGCCCGGAGACACCTGTTTGGGTAAAAGCCTCCTGCAGCAGCCTCGCCGCGTCAGTAGAATTATCAAACATGTTCTCCTCAGGGACGACAATTGATCCCTGGGGTAGACCTGAATTCAATAAGAGAAAAACCATTAGCTAGCTTTCTTATACGAAAGAGAAAATCAAGATGAGTTTAACCTACCATGATTTTTGGCCTTCCAACCATATTTAAGGACTAGTTCTTTCCACGTACGACCCACTGGTCCAAGCCTTCAACCTTCAGTGGAGCCTACCGAGTTGCTGAAATAAGTGAAAGAAGAATAATCAATAACAACATGGGATGATCTTTATCCAGAAGAAGAAACAAATGATGAACTTGCGATTACGGTTCCACAATTCCGGAAATGATGAAGTTGTGGCTGGAATGATGTCCCCGGTGTCAACTACAACGAACTGTTCCATCCACACACGGTCATTGTCATCATCCATACTGGCTAGTAGAGAATGGTGTCCACGTTTGCTGAAATTTATCATTCCCACACGAACGATCTTGGGGGAATAAAGGTTCATTAATTGAGCTAGGGTTAGCTCATCTCCCGTCTCCTGGCACAGATGCCGAAGACAAGTGACTATCCTCTACACAGAAGGACTTACTTATGCCAGGCATGGCTAGTAACGGATGCAGAACTCTACAATAACGGAGTCTAGCTCCCCACTCAAAGAGAACAGCTCCAAAGTGAAAGGATACGTATAAAAATACATGAAACCCTTCTTGGGTAAGGTTATTCGATCCGCCAGATCAGGAGCGATAATGTCTAAATCCTGGCAATAGCAGTCTTCCTTCACAGCAGGAATACTAGAAGGACGGATGGAAGAAAGGTACACGCTAACGGCCCACGTACGAGGGTTAGCGGAAGGATACTTCTCTTCGAAGTATTTATTTGTGATAAGACTTCTTGGGATGATGGTGCTCACCGTAGGAGGAGAATTGTCATCAATTTTACCTTTATTTTTTGAAGAACTAAGGTTTCTGGAAGAAGAAGCCATTTTTATCAAAAAGGAAGAAGGGTTTCTCTGAAGAAGAAGAAGAAGAAGAAGGAGGTTAAAGAAAAGTTGAAGACAAAGTACGAGTTGAGTAAAGAGAGTTTGAGAAAGTTTGGAGAAGTATGAAGTGTAAATGAAGAAGTTTGATGCGGATAAGTAAAGGAATAGGCGGCTAAAGTCGTGGCCATAATTACCTCGATAACCGGCAAAAGTGATGCTAAATCATAGGATGACACATGTTCGGGGCATTAAATACGGAGAGACGTGCATCCAATCGACCGTCAAAAACTTTTCAGAGGGGGTCAGAGAATTTCTCACCAAAAAAGGTATCTCTACCAACTTCCCGGTGACACAAAGTTTTGCCACTGGAAAGCAGGGGGACTATTTGTATTGGGTAAAATATGTTCATATTTAATGTTCGCATGATAAAGTGACACATGGAGTGATAACGTCCAAATCCACTACTAAAACGTAAATGGACACGGTCGCATGCAATATAATTTACCCAACTATGAGTCGGGGTCGAATCCCACAGAGAAAAATATATAGGCGATTAGGCGTGTAAGAGAATTATCACTTATTATGCTAAGCTAAATACTTATAAAGGTTTTGAGAAAATATTTATAAACTAATTGCGAAAATGTAAGCTAACCTAGAAAGCAAGTAAAATGATCAATGGCTACAAGCATGGATGCATTGGGAATTGCACTCAAGTAACGATCCAATATATTTCACGATTTTACATTAAAGAACAAGAATAATTAAAGAAACAATAACTCACTTCATAATAAATAAAAATCGTTCAATACATAAGTATAACAAGATATTTAATCCACACTTTAAATATGAATATTCCCATAAACAAGATTCAAGTGTTGGAAAAAATACTATACACTTAGATATACAATACAAAGCAAGTAAATGAAGAAATGAACATAAATGGGTAAGAAATGCTCAACCAAAAGCTTCAAATCTTCAAGTCCCAAGTGTGTGTGCAAGAACCCTAGCTCCATAATTTGTGTTCTCTAGTTAAGAGACTGAAAATAAGCCAAAAGATTCGTTTCCAATAAGCTAGGTTGTGTATTTGTGGGTTTGGAATGAATAAAATGTCAAATGGAAAGTCTGTCCAGAGCTGGAGGCCGTTGGCCGCACCTGCGGAAGAATCATCGTAGGTGCGATTCTGCATATGCGGATGCCAGCTCGTAGAAGCGAAGATTGGTGAAAATGGCTATTCCGCAGAAGCGGCAAAAAGAGCGCATAAGCGGTTCTTCAATCGCATATGTGATTTATGCCTTTTAAGTTTTGTTCCGCAGATGTGGACCATTTCTCGCAGATGCGAGACCGCAGATGCAGATGCTTCTACGCAGATGCGATTTCACTGGAGATGTTTGCACTTCTTTCACTCTTTTTGCATGAATCCACTTCATTTAATTTCAATTCTCTTCAAGACTTCATTTACCTGAAAATCTAGCAATGCACGCTATAAATCACCTCATTTGTATAGTTAAAGGACATAAAAACTAAAGAAAAGAGACTAGAATAAATGGTAAAATCACCACTCATCAGTATCCCCAACTTAAAGCTTTTGCTTGTCCTCAAACAAATCAAAACCAAATACTCAATGAGGCTCTAACATTTAAATCTCAATTAGCATCGCTATCATCTTCAAATTACATTCTCCAATTAAGCACAACACTTATGGTTTTGGTTGGTACTAATAAGTAGGCTCAAGCATGTGAACTTCAACCAAACAACTCCCTCATTTAAAACAATCTCAAGAATGCAATGGAGTTTTAAAATATTCAAGTGACAACAACCAAGCCTCAAGAAGTGACTCAAAATTACTATTCTACTACATATGCTCAATTTACTCAATTCGAAATATATCAATGTCACCAATCCATCATAATCCATGTGCCCTCACAAGAAAGAGAGTCCCAAAATTATTATATTTACAATAACAACACAAGGGACAAATGCACAAAGACACTGACTCTTAACACAGAATTTCAAGTGTTACAAAATATCATACCATAAGCTTGCCCTTATTTTAATTCGCCGCCTATTCAAGAACATTCGGTTGGAAATCCCATAAGGACTTTTTAAGCTTGTAATGTAGGCTTAGGTAAGGGTAGGATAAGCATTTGGAATAAAAGTGACTACACCCTCCTTGAACACTACTCACATTCTTTTTATTTTTTGCACTTTGCTTCTTTTTAAACCACATAGCCCTTATTGACATCTAGTTACCAATATAGAATCACTTTAAAGTACCTCTCTAATTTTCTCAAGTCTCCATTCTTTTTTCTTATATACAACTATTTTCTTTTGGAGCTTGAGTATCTTCATATAAACAACTTTGAGGTATATGCTTCTACAAACAATATACATCTTCACCATTTCCCAATTAACACCAACACCCCCCAACTTAGGCTTTTAGCCTCATTCTTAACATTCAAGGAGGGACGAGTTTAAAAGAGAGAATTATTTCACAAAAGGGTAAAGTTTGTAATGAGGTAGCCAAGGAAAAGGTTAAAGGCTCAAATGGGGTTAACTTGTGATAGTATGTATGCAATGGTAGGCTCGAAAGGCTAAAGAGGCTTTTTCAAAGATCACAAAGAATGCCTAAAGTCATCCCTCCAACCAAACATAATTAACATTAGTATTGAAAGACCAACCGGGCAAGTTCTAGATGATAAAAGTAAACACAAGAACTATTTTTAACAAAAACTAACACACATGGAACATGAACTAATTAATCCGGATCAATTTTACTTCTTAATAAGAATAATTAGAGCAATTTCATGCCAACTAGTGGGCAAAGAGTCACAAAATGAGCCAAAAAGTTATCACAAAAATTATTCTTCCCCATGCAACTTACTTTTTCCATTCAACCAAAATTTGGAGGGGTATTCTTAATTCACACTTCACATACAAGAGACTAATTTTATTAGTACCAAACAATCCAAAAGTCTGCACATACCAAAACAAGACTAATTCCCTTAATAAAATTTTCACGCTATCTATCATAGGGAAAAGTCACCCAGTTCAACACAAAAATATTTCTCGGGAAAGAAACGTAGCATAAAAAAAACCCCAAGAGAATTTATTGAAAAGTATATTACTACTAAAGAGATAAAAATAATATAAAATAAAAATTACTAAAGAAAATAAAATAAACACTAAAGGAAAGAAAATAACTAAAAACTACTAAAGAAAATAAATAAATAAAGAAAAATAAATAAAATAACAAAAACGACTAATCCACAAGTATATCACCAATCACAAACTACGTCCTGCAAAAGCACATGATAAACAATAGTAGAATAAGCCCGGCAAGGGCACATGATATCCATATAAAAGCCCGACAAGAGTACACAATATCCATACAAAAGCATAAGCCCGACAAGGACACAAGTTAAGCATCAATGTACAAATAAAGTATATTCCCTAAAGCCACCCCAACTAAAAACATTGTAGTGTCCTCACTGCACAATATCAAGATAAAATAAGAGTAGTGTGAGAGTCTCCCTAATATCTGCATCAGACTAGCAGACTACGGGAAAAAGCTAATCACTGTTGTGTGGAGAACTCGGCCTCATCATCATCAGTAGCATCAGTATTAGCATCAGCAGCACTCGACATGAAGGAATACTCTTCACTATCATCTTTGTCCTCGACCGGTATCTTCCTGTTCGGTTGCCCCCATTTGAAGACGACCTTGATGCCTCTCCACATATTTATCATGAACTTGATCTTCTTCTTATTTTTTTATTTCTCCTTGTAGAAATCTTCCTGAAGATCTACATGTGCCTTGGCCATGTTGCCATAGGCTGCCTCGAGCATGCTAACAGAAGCTGCCAACTTCTCTTGCGACTCTGCTTGCTTCTTCTGGTTCTCCAGGTAGGTCTATATTTCTTCCCTAGTAAAATACTCGGGCATAGGCTGGGAGTGTGAGGGCCCACTAGGGAGCCGTGACACTAAGTCACGGATGGAGACAAGCTGTGAGTTCAACATCCCAAATGGTCCCTTAGGGAGGGCTGCCTGTGAGGAGGACTCTGGTCCGGCAGCAGTGGTGACTTTCCTCTTCTTACTCTTTACTCTACTACCCTCGCCTGTTACTCTCAATGGATGAAAGGGTTTGTTGGCCGGTAACCACCGATCGGTGTTATGCACCTCAATATCTTCCCGCCGGCACAATTCTATAATCAGTGAAGGGAACATCAAGCCTGAGTTATCGTCTAAAAAATACTTTTTTAGCTCCTAAAGGATATAATGGCCAACATTCACATGAATGCCTTCAAGTATGCATGCAATAATCAGGGCTCTGTCATATGAAACATCCGAAACATTTCTACACAGTGATACTCTGTTGCAGATGATGTAGAGCCACATCTTGGCCTCAGCTGTGAAGTCGATGGACTTCAAACCCTTTCTCTTGTTTGCCCACTTTGCTCTCATGCCAGCTGGATAAAGTTTAGAAACTAGCCAATCTATGTTTGATAATGATCTTTTTCTCGTACCGGCTCAAGTGAATGGTCAGGAAGCCCTAGCATATCGTTAATTTGTTCAGATCCAAACCTCACTGTTTTGCCTCTGATGGTGAGTTGTGGGTCATTGAAGTTTGTACGCTTAAAGTTTGCATAAAACACACGAACCCACTCTTCATTGGCCTTACATGGAGTAGGATGAAACAAGACCAGCCGGTAGTCTGTAGACGGCCATAAAAATTCGAAAGTAACTCAGCCAATTTATCCTTGGAGATTCCCTTTTCAAGTACGAACGTCTTTGTAAGAAGGTTGTCATAATATCGGCGTTGACAATCAGCAGACATGATTCGTTCAGTTTCGAATTGTTCCTCCCCGGCTTCTTCCTCAATTTTATGAAATTGCCGTATTTTTATTCATGTTCGGGTCCATTTTAAGCTTAAAGTACTTAAAATAAAATCAAAACCAAGTTAGTCGGGAATTATAATGATGTTAAGCATTTCAAAACAATGTAATTAGGCCCAAGAATCAAGCTAAACGGGCTCCGAAATCTCTAGTTGCAAAGCTATTGTTTTTGCACAAAATGCCCAGTCATCGCACTTGTGGAAGGAGCCTCGCAGGTGCGGTTCTGCTTTTGTGGAAATTCCTTCGCTTCTACGAAAAGTGATTTCTGGCCAAAACTCGCACCTGCGGAATACACATTGCATGTGCGAAGCCGCATCTACGGCATATTTTTTGGTTATGCGAATTTGCACAGCTGACCAGAGAACCGCACCTGCAAAAAGGCACCGCAGTTGCGAGGCCGCATCGGCGGCGACATGTCCGCTCCTGCGGTGTTCATCAGGGGTTTCAAAAAACCCAGAAACTATCGATTTCTTTCACTTCTAAACATGATTTTAGCACACAATTTATACTCAAGACTTCTAAATTAGTGCACTAGATGATTATACGACTTGATTAAACGTGATTTTAAGGTACCTAGCAACAAAATTTCTTTCGGACAATTTGTCGAACATTTAGTGGGCACTGAGAATGTTATACTTCTTTTAATAAATTAGGTACTTAGACTTCCCAAAATTGTTTTTCATTATCAACAGCACACACAAACACACTCTCAACCAATGTCCTCACCCCTAATATTAACACCAATTAGAAGGTAATGGGGTTGTAGGAATTGACTGTGAAGAAGAAGAAGAAGAAGAAGAAGAAGAAGAAGAAGAAGAAGAAGCTGAGAGAGAGGCGAAGACGATTACCTGATTGTCTTGTGTGAGAGCAGTAGAAATCAAGAGTAATGAAGAGGTTGAGTAGCAGCTATGTGAGAGATGGAGGAGTTGAGTTTGGGGAAAAATAGGGTTGTGAATTTTATCTGATGAAAGTCAATGAGGCTTTAAAATTTACCCGATTGGTCACTTCTGCAAAAGGATTCGTACTTCTGCGAGAGCGCTTTTGCGGTTAGTGAACTGTTCTGCGAAGACGTCGCATCTGCGCTACAACTGGCGATTTTGTGGGGTCGGATCTGCGAGTAGTGTTTTGCATATGTGGTTTCACCATATGACTGATGCACAGATTTGGCAGCCATTGTTTTTGTGCACTCTAACACCTCAAACTCCTCAATTCATCTCCAAAAAATTTGAAACTTGGCAGATTAGTCAAAAAAAATATATTAAGCTATTCTAAAAAAGAAAATTTCAAAATTGACTTAAACATTTTGAAAACGACGGGTTGCCTCCCACCAAGCACATCATTTATCATCGTGGCACGACGCGAATCAACTTTACCACTTTTATCGCCACTTAGATGACATGAATTGGGCACCCAACTTGGAATCAAATTTGTGATCACGAGCGATGGGGGTGGGTAAGTAGATGATCAAGCCAAACTTAAATTTCTTCATTTTGTATTTCTTGGCGTTCATGTGAGAAATGTCATTTTGCCTTCTTGTGCCTTCAAATTGTAAAATGTATGGCCTTTGCCTTTCCTCTTCGCAATCTCTTATTGATTCGTGTAGTTCAATTCCTATATCACCACATAACTCCAGTGTTGATAAATGCTTGGATTGTGATATCAAGCCTCCAAATTTTAATTCTTTCTGGATTTTGACATCCTCTTGGTCCCCCGAACTAGAGTCAAATTCAACCATATTTTCAATTACACTGGTTGACTCTAATTCCATAATTTTCGTGGCATCACTAACAAGCATGGAGTCGGTTGGCGGATGTTCAATTCTTGATTCCTCGAAATAAAGCTCACTTTCTTCCTCGAAATTGGACTTTTTGAGCTCTTTCCACACTCTCAAGTTGATAGGCATAATTGGCCTCAATCAATGATTTCATTTGATCTTTCAAAGTGCGGATAGTCTCATCATTTCGATGTAGTGCTTGTTTTAAGTCCTCGAGTACCAAGCTTTGCTTCTTCTCATTTTCAAGAATGGCCTCCAACATGAGCATCATTATCTCATTTTGAGCATTTGAGAGTTTTTATTGATTTTGATCAAGTGCCAAAGAAGGATTTTCGGCTTCAACCACTAAGTAAGGTTCTTGGCTATCATTTGCTTCCGAGGCTTTTTGGACCTCTAAAGCTTCAAGCATTTTTCCCATTTGTGAGTTCAACCTTTCAAGCGCCAAATCATGTTGGAGACTATTTACCAAAAGCTCTTCCAAGATATTTTGCTCTTTGTTTCCTCCTTCAAGTAGGCATTCCACCATGAGCTTGAACTCTCCATTTTGACCATGCTCAACTTCTTCCACTTTCATATCCCTATATTTGTCATCACAAAAAGTAGAATCATCATAGCGAGAGTTCGTATAAGGGAAGGACAAATAAATACAATTATCCCAATGACCATTTTGACTACCACACTTATCACAAATACTCCACTCATGGGTTTGAGATTGTGCGCACAATCCGTCCTGGGAGAATTTAAACAATTTTGCCATGAATGTGGTCCTCAACAATAAGGACTAGGGTCATCAAAGTATGAACAACTACCATCCGACTAAATTTCATTACATGATGCCATTTTTCAAAACTATGAAAATAAACAAGAAAAATAAGAAGATAAACAAAGATAAAAAAATAATTACACAAATATTCACAAGTTTGGACCAAAGCACTTACGCTTATTTCTCAAACAACCTAAATTCGCCAAATTGTTCCCCGGCAACGGCGCCAATTTTGATGACGTCCAAATTCACTACTAAAAAGTAAATGAACACGGTCGCATGCAATATAATTTACCCAACTATGAGTCAGGGTCGAATCCCACAGAGAATAATATGTAGGCGATTAGGCGTATAAGAGAATTATCACTTATTATGCTAAGCCAAACACTTAGAAAGGTTTTGAAAAAATATTTATAAACTAGTTGGAAAAATGTTAACTAACCTAGAAAGCAAGTAAAATGATCAATGGCTACAAGTATGGATGCATTGGGAATTATAATCAAATAACGATCCAATGTATTTCATAATTTTACAAATATGAGCAAGTTTATGTTAATTAGCCTCGGGTAATAATTCTATATTCGCTTCTTCCGAAGACTAACAATACTTCCTAATTGAATTATCCCTAAAACAATTAAGATATTATGCACACCCGAATGTGGCTACAAGTAGTTCAAACCTATCCCTAGGTAGAATCTATAAAGTGAGGGTTAATGCCTCAAGTTCTTGTTAATTAATCTTTTTTAACCCCAAATTATTTTTTCCAAAATTAATTCAAAGTGAATGGGCGAGTCCTAGGGTTAACTAATCCTTTTGAAAACATTAAAGAACAAGAATAATTAAAGAAACAATAACTCACTTCATAATAAATAAAAATCATTCAATAAATAAGCACAACAAGATATTTAATCCACACTTTAAATAAGAATATCCACATGAACAAGATTCAAGTATTGAAAAAAATACTACACACTTAGATTTATAATATAAAGCAAGAAAATGAAGAAATGAACATAAATGGGTAAGAAATTCTCAATCAAAACCTTCAAATCTTCAAGTCCCAAGTGTGTGTGCAAGAACCCTAGCTCCAAAACTTGTGTTCTCTGGTCAAGAGACTGAAAATAAGCCAAAAGATTCATTTCCAATAAGCTAGGTTGTGTATTTGTGGGTTTGGAATGAAGAAAATGTGAAATGCCAAGTCTGTCCAGAGCTGGAGGCCGTTGACTGCATCTGTGGAAGAATCATCGCAGATGCGGTTCCGCATATGTGGATGCCAGCTCGCAGAAGTGAAGATTGGTGGAAATGGCTATTCCACAGAAGCGGCTAAAAGATTACAAAGCGCAACGGCAGAAGTGGTTCGTCAATCGCAGATGCGATTTATGCCTTTCAAGTCTTGTTCCACATATGCAGACCATTTCTCGCAGATGCGAGACCGCATATGTGGATGCTTCTGCGCAGATGCGATTTCACTGGAGATTTTTGCACTTCTTTCACTCTTTTTGCATGAATCCACTTCATTTAATTTCAATTCTCTTCAAGACTTCATTTACCTGAAAATCTAGTAATGCACACCATAAATCACCTCATATTATAATTAAAGGACACAAAAACTAAAAAAAAGAGACTAAAATAAATGGTAAAATCACCACTCATTATGGAGCCAAAGACAGAAGATAGTCGGGCCCGAGGGCAATGATCTTGCTTGTTGTCGGAGAGAATGATACTCTTAAAGGCGAAGTAAATGCCTACCACGTGGTAGCATTTAATGAAGAATATTCTATAGTATTAAGTGCACGGACCGTTACAGAGAATAAGGCATTTACTGCCTACCGTTACACACTCTTCAATGGTCCTCATAATTATCATTTAAGAGGGGCTTGATCCTAGAACCTTGTTCCTTAGGTACAATTATAAATAATGAGCTCTACCATCATTGTAAGAGACGATTTTCTGACAAGCATACACTACAATTTGTTCAAAGCTCAATAACATTTTACTTTCTTTCTTATTTCTATTGTTCTTATTGCCTCCGGAAGCTCTGTTCCTGGACTCAAGATCTTTATCGTCTTATCTCGATTTTAACGCTAAGTCTTACATTTTTTTCTAATTCATTTATCATTTTAGGATCAAATCGATTCACTTGTCTATAAACGACGTATAAATTCAACTGTACTATTTTATGGATAAACACACCTGTCTTCAACTCCCATTGATGCACTTTATCACCAACATCCAATTGTTGATGCACTTGTTACCAGCTCCCAATTATTGAGGCACGTGTCCTTAACTTTCAATTTTGTTGATTCACAACTTTTAATTATTAATTTATTTATTTTACTTCTCTCCAATTTCTAGAGAAGGTTTTATTCTTCTTGAGATATTTGCTTGCTCTTTTCAAATCTGCAACTTTTTTCCTCTTTTTGTTTTTGACATGATTATTTTCCATGATTATATAGTTGCCCCGACGTTTGCCAAAACCTTTGTCCAGACGGGCGGCACACATTGGCTAGCGCCCTCCGGCAGCGGAAGCTACTTGATTCTATCCCAAGATCGTAGAAGCTCTGATACCAACATGAAGAAAAATAATTAAATTAAATCTCTGAATTCTTTGTACAATTATCTACTTCTCTGCATAGAAAATAAGCTATCAATACCCGTATTTATAATAGTACGAAATCTATTTGAACTAAAAAGATGAAATCCTGTTCCTATATGATTCTGAATATAGTTCTATTTAGACGAATTAAATAAGCTTGCAAATATCAAATCCTAAATAATTTTGGTTTCCTACTACAACTTTGAATAAGTTTTCCAACATATAAGTATCTTACTCACCGTCAGCACTGGCGGAGCCATATAGCTCCAAGGGGATCCGCTGGAAAAGTATACCGTTTAGATAGGTAAAACAATTATGTATATATACTATGTGTTGAATATTTTTGAATTTGTTTGTGTATTTGCTTCTTTAAATTTTGACACACCCTAAGTGAAAATCATGGCTCCGCTACTGACTGTCACAATCCAAATTCTACCAAGGTCGTTATGGCACCTAACACCTCATGCTAGGTGAACCAAACAACTAATATGGCCATCATAACATTCTTAGACAAAAATAATAATGAAAGTTTAAGAGCTATCATAAATGAATAATGAAAGATCTGATCAATACAATGAGAAAATCATCATTACAATTGTCTAAAAATTGGTAGTGAAAGTCATGAACGACTAAGTTGGAGTAATACAACTGTCCCAAAATATATAGCTATCTGAAATAAAGGACAAAAATAGATAAGAAAGAAGGTGAATCCAAAAGTTTTGAATCCAAGCAAGGCAGCTCAACACGAAGTCTGCAAGTGTCATCCCAGTACTATCTTCTGGGCCCTGCTAGTGGCAAAAATAAAGTCTACATAAAAATATGTAAAAGTGTAGTATGATACAATAATCAACGTGTACTCAGTAAGTGTAAGTCTACTGAGTACACAAAAGTGCACAATAATAGATATTTACTTCTTATAACATGTACAATTTATAAACACAATAATAATAGAGAAATAACCAAGAAGCTGTGGATGTAAATAATAAGGTGCACATTCAAATTAAAAGATAATATGATCAAAAGCATATACCAATGTACCAAATCGCATATAAATGAGATATGTATCAAGCGTCATTTATTCAAATGCTTTTACATGAGCCTAGAATGCCAATGCATGATAAAGACTCAAACTTTACATAAATCCGACACCCTCTAAGTATCCAATAAACCTGCTAACAAGTCTCATACATGTATGAAATACATTTAATAGCATATGTAAATAATATGCACGAATATATCATGCAAAAGTGCATGAATAGGCATAAAGGATTCACTTAAACAAAAATAAAGCTTCCACCTTTATGCTCAAACTCATCAACTGGTATCATAATCAAATTAAAAAACTCATTAGTCCCAAAACCTACGCACACAGCCCAATATAGCATAGATAATCAAGTGATTATAGAGGGATGGATACAAATTCATGTGCCATAGAACATTATAGCTCCATAAGCAATCATCTATCTCCACAGAACAACCCATTATGACATAATAATATTAATTGTACGGAATAAACCATCGTGCCATAACCATATCAACCGCACGAAATAAACCGTCACTACTAGAAATTCGGCCAATACCGGCCGCGACCGACGACCAACTTTGGTCGATCAAAAACTCAACTGAAAAATCAATCGAAGTCGGTCGATTTTTCAAAATATTTTCTTTTTCAATTTTTTTACGAAACCGGCCGAATTCGGTCGATTTTATATTTTGTGCCAACACCCGAGAAACTATTTCGACTTCTCAGAATTTTTTTTTCAAGAAACCGACCAATTTCGATCAATTTTTTCATTTAAAATAAATTAAAATTAGTATTCAAACAATTGACTGAAATTGGTCAATTATTTCGGTCGGTCATTTTATAAAACCGACCGATTTAGGTCGATAATTTTATTTTTTTAACAAAACCGACCGAAATCGGTCAGTTATTTTTTTTCGCGTAAAATGCATTAAAAGTATAAATAAAATAAATAAAAGTATTAAACCAAAAAGCACCAATGATCTAGTAGTAGAATAGTATTATGTCACAATATATACCCCGATTCGATTTACGGATGATGTATTTTTTAAATGCATAATTTAGAAAAATTGACCGACTTCTGTCTGTTAAACCGACTGAAGTCGGTCGGGTTTTTTTTTGTTTGTTTTTTTTGGTCGGTTGTGGAATTTAATTGACCGACGGAAGTCGGTCGGTTGGTTCTACCGACTGTACGATTATCGATCGCCACAAATCGATCAATTTTTTGTCTATTTTTGCCAATTACCGATCAACATTGATCGATTTTTGTCCGATTTTTAGTAGTGCATTGTGCCACAATTATATCAACCATACAGATCACACAAGGGTCATAATCATATCAACCAAACGGACCACACAAGGATTATAATCATATCAATCGCACAAAATGTCTCATCGTGCCATAATCATCCCAACCATATAGAATGTCTCATCACGTCATAACCTCAGGCCACATAAGAGGACCATATGAAGGAATATATGTATATGTACAATAGATGAATATATGTAATGCATATAGACAAGAGTATTAAACATGAGGGATGTATGTATCTGTGTAATGTATGACTACGACTACAACATGTAATCCAATATATCAATAGTTCGTCATGTCTAAATAAGGTGTCAAAAGCCTAAATAGGATCTTTAACATGAATAAGAAAGATCAAGTAGTCATACAAATAAATAAAGTAAATGATGAGTAGAACATGTATTAAAACGAGGCATGAAAAAGTCTAGAATTCTACCTCAATCATGAAAAACCTTGGTATCCACGTATACGCTTGTCACCTTGTATATATATATCACCTTCGAACATGTAATATGTAGCTTATAAGTCCATTTTAGAGAAAATTAAGTCAAAGTTAGCCAGAATACTTACCTTATCCAAAAATAAGCTTCAACCTTCGAGAACGCCTTTTCCCTTTCTCTATGGCCACCGAACATTCACAATTTAGCCAAATAATACTCAACAAGGTCAAATAATACTTTAGGAAACAATCTCACATGAAAAAGATTCTATCTTTATCAAAATCTCAAAAGTCAATAAAAATCAACCCGGTCTCTTTTGGTCAAAACCCAGATTAAGATCAAATCTCGGTGACTCATAATCTCTCGAGTCCAAATATGTGATTTATTTTCAAATTTGAGTCCAAATCGGTATGTAAAACCTCAAAATTTATTTTCTTAAATTTTGGTTCCTCTTCCCTCTTTGAAATCCTTGATTCTAAAAAAAATTAAAGATAGATTCATGTAATAATCATAGATTTAAGTTAGAATCACTTACCCAACGAAGTTGATAAAAATTCCTTTAAAACATTACCTTAATCCGAGCACTCTAGCTCCCATAATAGTAAACTATACTCTATAAAATGAGGCTACGTATACAAGTGCAAAAAAGTGGCTAAAATTATTTTTAAAAAATGACTGAAATGGCTGGTGCTACAATTTTATTACTGGTTTTGTTAGTTTTTCCTTAAAATCATCCCCAAACATCTCGAAACTCACTCGAGCCATCTGGAACTCCTTTAAACCATCCCGACAAGTCCAAATACCCCGTATGGACTTGTCCAAGGGCTCAAAACACATTAAGAAATATCACAACAAAGAATCAAGGTACAAATCAACTTAAGAATTTTAAGAAACCTTCAAGTTTTAACTTTCTTACAATAGAGCCGAATAACACTCGAGCCCTTTGGGTGCTAAACTAAATATATGTACAATTCCAAAATCATCATACGAACCTATAGGAACCTTCAAATCGTGAATCTAAGCCCATTTACTCAAAATATTAACTTTTGTCAACTTTAGGCATTTTAAGCTTCTAGTTCAAGTTTAAGTGTTCCAAAACGCTCCCAAATTTCTTGAGTATCGTCCTATCCATTTCCGCAAGTCATAAATCACAAATGAACCTACAAAAAAATCTCAAATAAAAAAACACAATTCTAAAACTAAAAATAACAGACTGTATTGCTCCACTCACTGCTTTTATGTGCAACTGCTTTGTATATCATATTCATTCCTATTATTGATTAATGAATGTTTGGCCCACATATTATGTTGTTCGTAGCAAATTTGTACAAAGTGGATCAGTTAAGGCCGTATTTAAGTTTTGTCCCATCCAAATTTGTTGGCGGGGCGTAACTTTAGTCAAATATTCATTCTATCTATCTTTTTAAATTATTCACATCTATTAATGAGTTGGTAAAAAATCTTACAAAACTTCTATTCAATTGTTTACAAGTTATGCCCGAGAGATCATTTTTCTTTACAACTCTCAACTCTTAATTTCATGATCATATCACAACTCTAACCAACAATTATATATTATTATCAATCTTTAATGCTAAAATGCAGTGGCGAAACCAGATTTTTTATTAAGGGGAGTCAAAATATAAAGAAACAAACTCACCAAAAAGTCAAGGGGTGTCATTATATAGTATATACACATATTTTAAGAAAGATTATCGAGCTAAACAATATAATTTTCCGACGAAGGGATGTCGGTTGACACCCCTTAGGTGCATGTGGCTCCGCCACGGCTAAAATGTCTTATCAAACACCATCTGTTTTGCCAAAAAGATATTTTTTACTCGACAATCAAACACCAGAAACCAATTATTTTATATATATATATATATATATATATATATATATATATATATATATATATATATATATATATATATATTTACAGAAAATTACTAATTTTCCTTAAATTGTTTTCCAGATCATACCAAATACACAACACAAGGAGATGCTTGAACGAACAAAGTTGCCAGACTGGTGAACACGAAAATAGCCAGGAAAACCAAGGTCCCAAGTTCTAAAGATTCATATATCAGATCTCAGCAGCGTGTCAATTACCCCAATACAGTACTCGTCAAATCATCATATGTTATCTCTGCATGTAACTCATCACATTCAAAATCACAGGCAGACATTAATTTCATAATGCAAGTTTCAAATGAACATCAATGTTGGCTGTCGAGGGAAGGAGAAAAAATTTAATTTGGTGACGTGCTACATAACAAGATCAGCAAACCAGGCAGCCAAAAAAGAGAAGTGATCACAAAATTGTCCACAGAAAGAAAAGTAGAGCCAACGCCATCCTTGTATAGCCAAGTTGTCGTTCTGCACCTCCGTAGTATGGCTCTATCATGAGCCCATACCGGCAAGTACCAGTTGATGGATCTGACTTTGTGACAGTTCCAAGCCCTTGGAACTTGCAAGCATCGTCAAGCTGATTGTTTATCTGGTAGTAGCTGTTGAACGCATATGAAATATTTCCACGTGCATCCAAACCTCCACAAGATGTCCCATACCCGAGACTCGTGCAGTCACCAAGTCCACAAGCATAGCTCATGCTAGGCGCAATCTGGGGGTCATCCACCTTAGCATTGGGTTTAAACACACACCACTTCCTCTCCAAATACTTCACATTTTTAGCTTGAACTAAAGACCCTGAATTTGTAGTGCCAAGATTTAGCGAGTATTTGGGTAGGCCATCATATGTAAATATTCCCCAGTGACGTTCAAAATTTCCAGGTTGAATGCTCTTAGCATCCTCATCAATTAAACTAAACAGATAGGCATCAATAGGCCCAGGCCTCATAGGGGTGCCTTTTCCTTCTGATATATGCTGCATGAATCCTTGGTTGAATCGCTGTGCAAGTTGTGCGTTAGCATTGCGGTCACCATCAGTGGGCCAACCAATTTCTCCGATTATTATAGGGACGTTCCCAAACCCATTCTTCTGTAAAGCCCACACAAGAGTATCGTGATTTGCATCAAACATGTTGGTGTAGGTTGTCCCACCATCATTTAGAGGTGTTGCATTTCCATCAAAGAAGGCATATTCAACTGGGAAGTTGGGGTCAATATAAAGGCTTATGAATGGATAGATATTGATTGTAAAGGGACAACCGTTGTCGCTTAAGAACTTGACAAGTTGGCTCACAAAGCCATGGATATCAGCTCGAAAATCACCACCTGATGGCAAGCCACTGGAGCTCTCATAAACATCAGCATTGAGGGGGCAAGTAACCTTTACTTTATTACCGAGGCCAGCTTTTATGAGTGCAGTTTGAACATTTTGCATAGCAGGAAGAGTTGTTCGAAGGTAAGTTCCATTGTAGGTTGTCAAGTAAGGTTCATTTCCAACTGCAACATACCTACAACAAAGCCAAAAGCTATGTGTAAATATTCAGCCTAGTTTACTAAATGAACGAAATTTAACATTTACTCTGTTAATGAAGCTTTTCTACATCAAGCTCCTGATAACAGACAACACATACAGAAGAATATAGAGCAAAAAGGTAGAAAAAGAAAATGAAGATAGAAAAATAATCAATTCGGCTACAATAAGTTCAAAGCAATCGTAGTCACAAACTCAGCTCAGATGATTCAAACAAGGTAAGACTACTTTGGATATGAAACAATACAGTAACACACAAAAAATGAATGCAAGGACACTTAAATTGACAAAGATAGTTGTAGCTGCATATCTGATGTTTTCGCTGATGGATAATACTGCCCCATCAAACAAATACAAAAGAATGACATCGCAGCTACCTTGACTTGTGTTGCAGAAATGACAAAAGACGAATCACATTATAGATCTGATAGATCACTAGCTCATGTTAGAGCAGCAAAATCAAGCTGGATTATTCCTACAACTACCAACTAGAAAATCTGACCAGGAATGCTGATTCGCTTCACAGTGGTGGATAACTGGCAAAATCCAGCTAATTATATAGTTATGGACCATTGTTACTCGTGCACATTGTGAATAGCATATCATAAAGTGATGTGCAGACCCCTCCTTATATCTAAAGTTGTACACTGCCATTTGATCATGGATTGAACAGCAGAGTGTTTTATAAGATTGCATAAATTGAAAATGATTAGAACCTTAGTGACAACACTCGATGCATTATGGTAGAAAACTGAGTAAGAGGGTCAATTCCTGCTGGGAACAGAAAACCTTAAGTTTTCTCATTGTGAGTTGCGGTTAACCCTGCTGGATACAAAAAGCTTCATGTATTCTCATTGTGAGTAGAGTTACGTCTACATCAAGCACATCAGGCATTGACACTTCCCCATCATGTTTGAACCCCACAAGCAACGCTTGATTGACATTTCATTCTTCATTACAACCTTAACAAATTTCAAGCATCTTCTCCACTTTGAATATGAAAAAAATGTTTGCTCATGATGTTAAATAAATGAAGAATTGTGTAGCTTCTTTAATGAGTTGTAGATGAAATGGAACCAATCATTCAATTTAACTATAGAAATCTAAAATTGGTTTTATAAGCTATTCCGGCAATGATAGTTATTTGACCTTGTAAATTTCACTAGGCTTTTTTGTTTGGTAGTTGTTGTTTTCTAGATTTGTCTTGTTGAAGACATAATTAAGTAAATAAAAGTTTACTCTATCTAACAACTTAAATATTTAAATGAGATGGTCACACTTCAAATATGGTATGCAGAGGTCATGAGGGGCGTGTTGAATACATAATTAAGTAAATAAAATTGTGCTCTCACAGATTAAACTTTTAGATGATACGGTCATTATAATATAATATTGGGTGTTTGGGTTGGGTTGTGGTGTTGGGGGGGGGGGGGGGGTTGACGGGAAAAAGCAAACAAACTAGTCAGTTGTCTAATATTGGTCCGTCATAGCCCATTTATGAGTAAGGAAGGAGAGGGACCTCTATAGTTCACTTTAGGGGATCAAATAAAAACTAGCATAGTTGGTATACGAAATACATAAAGGAATACAGAAAAGAGGGGAAAACCGAGAAGAAAAAGTCTAGTTTTGATCATAGCAATTGAAGGTATGATTCCTAACACTGTTTTGGGTTAATATATATTGAATTTTACAAGGTTTAGTCTTCAAAACATGAGATTGACTTGGAAAATCATGGATTTAGCCCTAAAACCCAAATTGGAAATTTGAGAATTTGTACCACTTTAAAGATTTTAATGATGAATCTAAATTGTAATTAGAAAGCTATGAGTAATCTGGAACTGTAGTGGATCCGTTGGTTTGACCAACTTTGGCCAAGGGTTGTCTTTGACTATGACCAAAACCCAATTTTAGGAATGGAGTCAGATAGGTATATTTGCTGTCAATGCCATTAAACAATATTTTGTATAGATTGGAGACGCTTGACTGAGGTTGAGCTCCTTAACGGAGCATAGTAGCCACGTGCTTAGCTCGAATTAAAGGTAAGTGGAGACTTTAACTCCTGATCGCTCGTTTTCACTAAACTAGCATGCCAAATGGTTTTAGCAGTGAACAAATGATTTGAGAATGTGCTTTAACTGCCATGTGTTTGTAACGACGAGCTTGTGCCAGTGGCAAGATGGTTTAGGAATCCCAGTTGAGATTTACTCTTGGTGCTATACTGATAATTGATTCATTACGAAGTTGTATAGTTCGTTTTCGATGCCAAATATGTTTTGCAACATGATATATGCACGTCTGCATATGAATGACTGAAATATGTGAGGTATACTATATGTCTTTTGTTATTTATGGAGAGTAATATATGAGAGAGTTATGGTATAGTTTCATGATAAAGTTGTGATATACTGTATCATGTGTGCACTTTGTGCCTGAGATCAACCCAAGACTAAGGCTGAGCAACTAGCTGCTGCAGGATTGGACGTCCATCTATCTCACCAAGCTCCCCTACTCCTATAAAGGCTGGTAGATGGAATGCTCTACTCATCTTTCTATGGTCGTTCTCGTTCACCTCTTCGACTCTATCCATTCAAAAAAAGGTAGTGTCTCCTTGGTAAATAGCATCTTTCAATGTTTTGGAAAGGGGATGTTCGCTTTTTGTAACGATAGACCCATGATAGACAGGTCCCTGAACTTGCTTAAAATTTTCATGTAGAAACTTAATCAAGGGGCCGGACTTATTAAACACCTTATGTCATCGAAAATGTGCATATTGAGCGCATATCTAACAAGTCTAAACAAACTAAAGAGCATGAATGTTACTCATTGTTGATGCGGCAAATGAAACCAATGAAAAAGTGATACATCAACAAAGGAAAAAGAAAAGTCAAAATCTGAAAACAAGAGAGAGAGAAAGGGGGGAGGAGTTGACAAGGAAAGAAATTCCGCCAAAGCTTCATTTTTCAAGCAACACCATTTTTTCCCAACAAGGGTGAGTTGCCAATTTTTCTGGCAAGGAATCTTGCATTTGAAAAAAGAAGAAGAGCAAGGGGTGGCCTAATGAATCTAGAGAAGAAGAGGAGACGAAAAAAACGGCCGGAAATCAACTCTTCTGGCGAAAACTCCATTTTTTCGGGTAAAACACACTAAGTTTTGGGGGAAGATACCCAAATAGCCTTGTCATCAAAGCATGTTCAGTAGGTACATTTTCAACCACATAAGGTGTACAATAGGTTGGATCTAAGAGTCTAGATGAATTCTTTTAGCAAGTTCAGGGGTCGTCTACATATTCTGCCTCCTATTTATTTTGATAAGACTTCTACTACAACTATAAGATACTTTGAAATGCATTCATGGCTCACAGCGTCGACTAGCCTGATTTCTTAGTAACGTATTCCTTTCGTGTTTATAGATCTACCATCTTAGAATGCTACGCACGCTAATACTCACCGAAACACTTTGTAAGATGGTTGCTAGTTGTCTGGTCATGTCCATAATAATGTTTATATATCAATATATATGCGCACTCTAGTGTACCAACAGCTTCCCCAAGAAAATTTGGGTCGTCTCCACTTACCTGTCTTAGTCCATTTTGCCCATCAATTATTAACTACACGACTAGGACAACACGCAATATTCTCAATCCCAGCGATCCCACGATATCTAACCTTTTAAAACCAAGATAATTCACTATTTCTAGAACCTAATGATGGTTTTACTTTGATGCAATCATTCTTATATTCTTGCATAAGCTTGTTTTGGTTCCTGAAGTTTCAGAATGAGCTTATACTTAAGGTTAGGGTACACACAAAATTTCAACAGCTAAGAAACCTATATAATGCCAATTCAACAGCTGATACTAGAAAGAATCAACTAATTTGGATCCCCGTTAAGGAGAAGCATTCTTAACTGGGCACTTGCTATGTAATAAATAGGCTATGTCATATCACAAGGACCTCATACCGTTCTAGTAGTCAACAATGTTGCGGGTGTAACGAACTGAAAAAAGGAAAAGTCAAAATTCCATAGACAAAAACTCACAACAATTTTTTTTATTATTATTGTTATAAAATTCACCACACAACTTTGGAGTCTTGTACTTTCTTTGTTCAACATTACAAGGTGATGCTTAGGAGGGCGATAGAGACAAATCACTATTTGGAAAAAAAGAAAGACTGGTAGAAGAACAAAGACAACTCAGAGAAGTGCTTTCCTTAGGCAAATTTGAGGAACATGAAATTATTGCATAGCAGTGAGATGATTGTTTCATATATTCTTTTTGGTGCAAAGATAGGAGACGAGTGTGTATAGATGACGAAGATCAATACTTTTCATACCACAGTGTTGAAGCAAAAACACATCTCAAAAGGCAAAAGGGAAGAGAGCATTTAGATAAAAGTAAAAGGGAGGATAGGTTCACCTGATGTTGACATTGTTATTAGAGATGTGGACAGAAACATTTTTAGAAACCCATTTCTCAGCAGCTTTCAAGCTACCCATAGTGGAAAGCATGTCATTAGGAATACCAACCATAACTTCAAGTTCAGGACCAGCTTTCCCTAAAGCCTTAAGTGTGTCATAATCTGCATCAAATAGCTTAACTTTCCGGATCCCATTTTCTCTTAGCATTCTCACTACTATTTCAGGAGGCAAACGGTGTGTTGACTGAGTTCCCCAATTAGCTCCTATCCCACTCACCGGAGAAACCAATACAAGAAATAACACCACCCCAAATGATTTTGACCATGGAAATAACCCCATTTTAGACTTCTTTCCTTTCTATTGACTAAACTAATTAACTAGTAGAGTTTTGTTCTATATTCCAAACTGAGCTGTAAGCTACCAAAAACAGTTGATTCTTGTCTTCAAAATCTGAACTTGGACAGCAATGAAAGATTCTTGTTTACAGCTCAAAAAAAGAAACTGTATAGAGTATTACTACTTGGCCTGAAATTTCCACCTCCAAGAAACAGAATGGAAAAGAGAAAAGTTTTGAAATTTTAGTGAGAAGTGGAAGAGAGAATCACCAAAGAAGAGGGTAAAGGGCAGAAAAAATGGTTTTTTCAAAGCCAAAAAGGAGATCTTTTTTTATATTTTCTGGAAAGGCAAATATACGAGACTTATCTATAAGAAAAGGAAATGGCCCAAGTGAGTCACAAACATTATGAAGAGAATAAGGATTAGTATTAGATATTTAATCCAGTTATGAAGCATGAAAAACACAGCTCTAAAACTCCAAAGCACAGATATGAGAGAGAGAGAACGTGCAATTGTACTTAGGGTCATCTTGGCTGAATAATAAAATCAGAGACAAAGGTCGTGACGGTCTCATTGATATTATTAAAAGAGTGGTCTCTATCAAAACTCAGAACGGGCATATAGCATCGGACAATTTCGAGCTATATACAGATATAATTTATGTGGCTCACTTGTTTTATTTTATTTCAAAACTAATGTTATCTTTATATTTAGTATGCTTTTAATTTTAATATTTTTATTTTAACCTTAATAATATTTCTTTTGGTATGATTTTTTATGTGTAGGAATATACATACTTATATCAAATTTGAAACAATGTCACATCGATATACTAAAAAGTATGTCAAGAATAAGGACAAATATGTGTTGTGTTTGCTGTTTGGACTTCGGACTCTAATGTTTAGATTCAAGTTTCTAAATACAATCTCGATATACTAAAAAGTTGTCAAGAATAAATGTGAGTATATACACACGCATCAAAATTTTCTCTGTGCTGATATCTGCACTATTTGCTTCAAATCTTGATAAATATTTTTAGTATTCTCTTTAAGAAAATTATTTCATAGCATTATCATAAAGAGTATGTGATCAAGTTATCTTTATTTCTTTTTTTAATGAGTAGTTAATGATATTTGCCTTCTTTAAATAGTAAGGGTGAAATTGAAGAAAAAAATTAGTGCCTTTTTATTTTCTAAGTAACCAGTACTTTAAAGAAACTAAAGTGATTGATAAAAAAGAATGGAGAAAATAAGAACAAAGGTAAGAATGATATAGCAACACATAATCATAAAGCGTGGTTAAATATATATGCATTGAGATATACAATGATATACACATATATGATATATGTATGTAAGTAACATATTCTGGATCCCCTTGTATCAAGAGAGAAGAGAAAAACTGCCAACACAAAGTACTCTTAAGCAAAAATATTAGATAAAGGGAAAGAAGAAAAAGACATTTTCAAGTTAAGGCCGTTTTTGTCTGAAAAGTGATTGGCATTTTCTGCAAAAACAGCTTGCGAAGCCCTACATATGACGTGTCTGACGCTGAACTAACGGCGTTCCTTTTGTTCTTATCCTACTGTTCGCTTTCTAGTTCGCTCTAACGGTGGCTCGTAAATGGCTAGTTGATTTAACTCATTTAAGTATATTTTCTGTCTTGCACTACTCCATTCTTGTTTTGTTTTTTTTTCCTTTTTTCTTTCTTTTTTTCATGTTGTTTTTTTCTTTCTCTATATTCCATATTTTTATTACTTTTTGTTTTGTTGAATACAAATATGTAGTTTAAACACTATTTCTTCTAATTTAACCTACTATTTAAGTTAATAATTTAATACTTTTTCAATTTGAAATTAATCGAAAACTCTCTTGTTAAGGATTGAAGTTAAATGATATTTTAGGTTTGATGCTTCTTCTTCTTCTTTTTGGGAAAGATTCCTTCATAACTCCAAATCATTTTGTCTTCTCTCAAAATTTATTTTCTGCGTTCTTAATTTCCTCATTATTTTACATAAATTTACCTGATAGTAATTCGAGTTTCCTTGTTCCATTAAAAAAAAGGGGGAGGGGCACCTCAGCAATAGAAAATAGAGCAAATTTGCTCTTATTTGAATTTGGTCTCACACATCCCCTTATCATTAGTGGATTTATTCAGATTTACCTTTAACTATGAAAAATAGAATAAATTCACCCTCAATTTGACTTTGGTCCCAAATATGCCTTATCATGAGTAAACTGGTTCATATTTACCCCTCAAGAACCCAAATACAAATTGAAATTCTTAAACTAGTGAAAAATAATTGAAAGTAAATAGAGAATTGCAGGGATTATTATGTACAATTAACAACAAATTTTGATCTTGCTAAAGAAATTATAATTGTTGTCATACTGGAATAAAAAAAATTCATAAACATTAATTTTATTTCTTTTGAGCCAAATTTATGCATATATTTGGTAAAGTTACTGTCATGTGACCAGGAGGCCACGGGTTCGAGCTGTGAAAATAGCCTCTTGCAGAAAATGCAAGGTAAGGCTGCGTATAATAGACCCTTGTGATCCTGTCCTTTCCCGAACCCCGCGCATAGCGAGAGTTTAGTGCACAGGACTGCCCTTTAATTGCAATTGCATAGACATAAAAGTATTAATGGTCGCAAAGACAAAAACTGAAAGAAATAAAAGTTAGTATTAGTTATCGTTTGAGAAAAACAAAATGTTTTATGATTCTCTTCTTTTGATGTGTATTTTTGAAAAAATGTAATAACCTGATGGGTTGTTTTGAGTACTAGCTCTTTTTTTGTGTGTGTTTCGAGACATTTCATAGCTCACTTTGATGATTTATGACTTGCGTACGTAGTCCGTGTCAATTTTTGAAAAGTTTATATGTGAAAGTTTAAAAAAAATATGATTTTTGACTTTAAAAATAGCTAGAGTTGACCACAGACAACGTTTTTGATAAACGACCTCGGATCGGTATTTTGACGATTTTGGTAGGTTCGTATGATGATTTTGGACCTGTATGCATGTTTGGTTTGGTTTCTTAGTGACCCAAGGCCGTTTTCGGCGCATTATGTGAAAAGTTGGAAAATGAGTTTTGAACTTGAAAATCTTTAGTTTTAATGATCGATTCTTGATATTTGATATTGTGTAACGACCTAATCGGTCGTTATGTGTATTTGGGCCCCGTTTCCCCTTTGATGCTTCACACAAGTGTATTTGTGATTTTATGACTTGCGGGGTTGGCTAGTTTCGTTCCAGAAAAGTTTTGGGTTGATTTGGACCCTTGGTCATGGTTTAGAAACCCAAGTTGAAAATGTTGACCAAAGTTTGACTTTTGTGAAAATGACCCCAGAACTGTATTTTGATGGCCCCGATAGGTTCGTATCATGATTTTGGACTTGGGCGTATGACCGGAATCGAATTTCGAGGTCCCTAGGTAGATTTGTTTTGTTTTGCCGAAAGTTAGCAATTTGAGGTTTAGAAGTTTTTCCAAGTTTGACCGTAGGTTGACTTTTTGGCTATTGGGTTCAAAATTTAGTTTTGGGACTTGAAATAGTGCCGTTTTGCTATTTGGATTTTGTCTGCAAAATTTGGTGTCATTGGAAGTTGGTTTGATAGGATTCAGACGCTTAGTTGCAATTCTAGAGGTTCTTGAGTTTTTTTTAGAAATTCATGCGTTTTGATGTCTGATTTGTGGTTCTAGATGTTATTGAGGTATTTTGATCGTGCGAGTGAGTTTGTATGATATTTCTAGACTTGTGTGTATGTATGGTTTGGAGCCCCGAGGGCTCGGGTGAGTTTCGGACGTGATTCAGAATAGTTTTGAACCGAATCGGATTGCCGGTGTATCTAATGTCGCAATTGCGAACACCAGCATCACAATTGTGATCATAGCAGAGGGGAAGCATGTATCGCATTTGCGATGCCTTGATCGCATTTGCGAAAAATAGGCTAGACTAGATAGTATCACATTTGCGATAATTTAGTCGCATTTGCAATGGTGACAGGCTTCGCAAATGCGAAGACAATGTCGCATTTGCGACTTTCCCCTTAGGCTGTCAATAGTCTCAATTGCGAGACTTTCTTCGCAATTGCGAACCCAGTGTCGCAATTGCGACATCTGTAACTGAACAAAAGGTTGGAACGTCGGGGTTTCATCTCATTTTCTCTTATTTTAGAATCCTAGGCTCGGTAGGAGGCGATTTAGAGAGGAAATTGTGATGACCCAAAATATCATATTTAAATTTAACAAATAATTATGTGTTCTAAGACCTCGAAAAGCACCATTTATCATTCCTCGACTTGTGTGCGCAGTCCATACAATTTTACGAAAAGTTTTTATGTGAAAAATGGATTAAAATATGAAATAGAGCTTTAAAAACTCAGCTGAGTTGACTTTAGTCAGCATTTTGAGCAAACGGACCCGGATCAATATTTTGACAATTTCGGTAGGTCCGTATCGTGATTTGGGACTTGACCGTATGCCCGGAATTGAATTTCGAGGTCCCTAGCTCGAGATATGGAATTTTAAAGAAAATTAAAAGCTTGAAAGCTTAATGATTTTTAAGAAATTACTGATATTGGATTTATTGACCTCGGGTCCGTATTTTGATTCTGGAGCCCGGTGTAGGTCCACTATAATATTTATGACTTGTCTGCCAAATTTGGTGAGAATCGGAGTTGATTCGACGTGATTCGGACGTCCGGTTGTAAAAATATAAGTTTTAAAGTTTTTTTGGAAACTTCCTTTGATTTGGTGTCCGATTCATAGTTCTTGGTGTTATTTTGGCGATTTGATCGCGCGAGCAAGTTCGTATGATGTTTTAGGACTTGGGTGCATATTTGGTTTGGAGCCCCAAGGGCTCGGGTTGTTTTCGGGTGGTTAACGGATCATTTCGGATTTAGAAAATCTGGTTTTCTGCAGACTTCAGGCTTCTGGTGTGTTCTTCTTCGCGTTCGCGAAGGTACTCTCGCGAAAGAGAAGAGCAAATTGGGGCTGGCACGTTTTGTGCTTCGCGTTCGCGACAGAGTGACCGCATTCGCGAAGGCCTGAGTTTCAAAGCTTCGCGTTCGCGACCGAAGCCTCGCGTTCGCGAAGGGAAAGAGGCTGGCCAGGATTATTGCCTTCGCGTTCGCGAAAGTAAAAGCACGAAGGGTAATGTTGTACTGTTTGTTGAATTTATTGATCTTTAATTTGATATTCGGATTGTGGATTTGGCTTTGTGGCTTCGTTATTTACTTTTGAAAGGTTGTTCAAGTTGTTGTGAAACTACAAGTTGAGGCTTATTCAGTGACACTTTACTTTATTCTCCCATTTTAAGCCCCCTTTGCTTGTGTACTTGTTATCCCTTTTTACTTGTTATCCGTTGTTATACTTGATTCTTTACCCATTATTCGTTACTCCTTGATATATAACTACACAAGTTCATTATAGGTGTCTTATTTTTGCCTCGTCACTATCTCATCGGGGTTAGGCTCGACACTTACTGAGTATATTGGTTCGGCTGTACTTATACTATACTATTTTACTTCTTGTACAGATCCAGATATTAGTACCAGCGGAGTTCCGAAAGGTGCTTAGTAGAAACCAGACGTGTGATTCGAGGTAGAGCTGCATTCCGTTCAAAGGCCTAGATTCACCTTCATATTTCTGTTGTATTGTTTCCACGTTTCAGACAGTATTGTATTTCTTGTAAAACAGTGTATGTAGTAAACCTAGAAACTCATGTATTTGTGATTCCACATCTTGGGATGGTTTGCGTTAGATGTTGGTTTTAGACTTATTATGTATACCTATTGAGTTGTTTTTACTTTAGATTGTTATCTTGTTGTTAGTCCTAAATTGCTACACTTTCGTATTATTTGTTGTGTGTTTTCTTGCCTAGCAAACGGTATTAGGCATCAACATGACCCCCGACTGATTGGGAATTTAGGTCATAAAAATCTACATATTGTTTTTCTTCTTTTTGTTCTTCTTTTCTTGGTTTTTAAAATAATAGTCAAATAAATTTTTGACCCTAAAATAAAGGGATTGATAAAAAAGTATATTAGTTTTGAGGGGAAAATATGAGTCACTCCAGTCATAGTAAGGGCATATTTGGGACTACAATGAAATTCATGGTAAAATTATTTATTTTTCATAATTGAGGGGAACCTTTTGACAAGGGCATGTTTCGGACCATATTCAAAATAAAAAAAAAATTGCTCCATTTCTCAGAGTTGAGGGGCATTTTCCTCTCTTTTCCCCAAAATAATATGTCATTGCACTCAGCATAAAAGTAATAGTAAGAGATACAGAGGAGTTACTCATAACTGTGAGTTTACACCAAGGTTCTATATTGAGCACCCATTTTTTTTACCGTAGTTATTGATGAGCTAACCAATGCAATACAAGATAAGATCTCATGGTATATGCTATTTGTTGATGATGTTGTGCTAGTTGACGAAATCAGCGAGGGTGTCAACAAAATCTTAAGTTATGTAAAATCACCTTAGAGAGTAAAAGTTTTAAGACAAGCAGGATTAAGATTGAGTACATGCACTATAAATTTAGTCATCATGAGAAGAGCGAAGTTGAGGTGAGACTAGATGAAATTGCAGTGTCAAAATTCAAACAATGTAGATAACTAAGCTCGTTGTTTCAAGAGAATGCAATGATAACTGAAGATGTTTATCATAGGACTAAAATCGGATGGTTGAAATGGAGAAGTGTTACTGGAGTGTTATGTGATAAAAGAATACCGACCAAGGTGAAACGTAGATTTCATAGAATAACTATAAGGACGGCTATGTTTTATGGCAGTGAATGTTGGCCTGTGGAAGTTCAATAATTCACAAATACCCAATAACACATAATTAAATAAGATTAAAATTGACCACATTCACTAGAAGGTTCGCATGCAGCGACAAAACAATGAGAGAAGATCGTTTGAGATGGTTTAATCATGGGTCCTACGTCGAACTACAAATACATTGATTTGTATATAAGAAGCTAGGTTGGGAATGGTGTTAAAAGGGAACGGGAAACCTAAAATCACATGAAAGAAAATTGTCTCCAAAGACCTATAAATTCTTGGAATCAATGCAGACTTATAGCCTCTTTGGCCAAACTTCTAAAATCAGCTTATTTCGAGAAGTGCTTTTCTCAAAAGTACTTTTTTAAAAAGTGTGTTGGGTGAGAAACAATTTGTATTTGGCTAATCAATTTGAAAAATACTTTTCAGCAGCAATTAGTGTTTAGCCGAACTTTTTTTTTTTTGGCAATCCACTAGACAAGTGCCTAGGGCTAGATTTTATATATATATATATATATATATATCAAAAACAAAACAAACCAATGTCAGGAGGTCTTACAATGTGAAAGAAATAAAATTTGACGAATACATATCCCCTATTATCAATGTTGAGCGAGGTGCTTAACAATGATACTACAAAATGTAATCTAGTAAATCCAAAATATGGAGTTATAAAAACTAGCCTTTCTAACTCACTACAATGAAGGTCCAAATGCAATCTTCTTTTGTTGGAAATATGTCCATCTTTTCTTTGCTGTAAAAAATACGAATATAGTGCATGTAAAACTCTACTGCCTTGCCATTTCTTTGGTGTCTCCTTATGTGTCATGTATGTTGTTACATTTCCCAATCCGATCACATGCCATTGCTCCTTCCTCTTGATGTCTAGCAACCAAAGTTGTACCTGCCTTTTCATAGAGCCACATAAAATCAGTCGCATCCTCAACCAAGTCTAACTTCCAAAGACTTTTGCACGTATGTTGAGTAGCAATGTTTGCTCCAAATTTCGTGTTTGTTCCAGCTATTAGTCACTGAATTTGCTTCATGAGGCCAATACTGGGTAGTTGATTTAGTGTAATGCATGTTGTTTTGATTCCACAATGCATCCTTTGTACCCAACTTTTGGCTCTCAAAGTCAGTACCTCGTGAAATAATCCAGTTCAAAAATATGGACAACCAATTCCTCTGTTTGTTTGTCATTTGTACTGCTGCTGCTGGGTATTTAGTTTGTGCCATGATCAACACAATATAATGAACCTCCGGCATTCCATTCTTGTATGTGCAGTCCAAGATAAGGCTGTCCATTTCCAGTTCCTCCTTATGCAATGTTGATTCCAAGCTTGTTTCCATGCTTGTGCCTATCATTGACACTCCCTCAAGGGAATGAGCACTTAGTGCTAATGCCACTCATTGAGTTTGTATCAAATGATAGGGAATGAAGACAGTAACATCTCCTACAAAAGAGAACACTAGGTTAGTATAAAGAAGGACCCCCATGCTCTCCTCCAAAAGGATTCGAACATGGTAGTAAAAAATGTGAGCTCCTTCCACTTTGCTAACCTCTCCTTTTCCCCTTCTAGTTTCTTGCAACTCTTACTCGTAAATATGCACATTGCATCTTATCATTATTCACCAATCTTCTTCCTTAAACATCCAGATCTCCAAATCAATGGCATTCTATGGGGCCAATGTCTAATGCGTAGTTCGCAAGGTGATCTTCTAGGATATTTCCCTCTCTAAGGGTGTGTGCTACTGTCACATTACACGTTGCCATCAGCTCCTTGATCTCCTCCACGTAAACAGTAATCGCCCATGGAGCATTCTATTCTCCAGTTATTACTTTTTTCAGCATCATTGAATTCGTTAGCGTAGGTGGCAATGGATTACTTTGCTTAACACCCCTAGATGATTTGAAAAAACCATATGGTTGGCCATTAATGAGCACATAATACTAGTTATTTAAAACAATTCTAAACACCAGCCTAATGAGTCTTTCGTAGAATCCCATTTTCCTCAAAACCTTAGCCAAAAACAACCATGAAAGCCCATCGTAGGCTTTAGTCATATCTAACTTGATCACTACATTAGGACCAGCTTTAGTTGTCAGCCTCATATCTGTGATGATTTCTTGAGTTAATAGGACATTTTCAACAATACTCCTTCCTTTCACGAAACCTGCTTGTTCATATGATATAAGACTAGGTAACAATCCTACCAATCTCTCATGTATCACCCTAGAAAACACCTTGTTGATGAAGTTACTAAGGCTTATAGGCCTCATATCAGAAAATGTGTTCACTTCTTTCTTCTTGGGCAGTAGAACCAGATTTGTATGGGTCACACACTTTGGCAAATCATGTCCATTAAAGAAAGCCTTTACCATGTCAAAAAATATCATCTCCAATTATATCATATCCTGAGTGGAAGAAGGTACCTGTAAACCCTTCTCGACCACCTGCACTCTCACCATTTAAGCCAAAGACAGCTTGTTTAACCTCCTCCTTCGTAGGCTGCTTCACCAAATCATCATTCTATTCAGTACCTATCATAGTAGGAACATGATCAATAATACCAAATGAATCTGGCACCTTGTCTTCATGAAACTGTGCTATAAAAATGTTGACTGCCTCTTCAACTATTGCTTCATTGTCTTTTAACCCAATTACCAACATTGTTTTGAATCCTCTTTAGTTGCAATCTCTTTCTTATTCCATTAACTTGAACATGGAAAAATTTAGTATTCAGGTATCCATCATTATACCATTGCATACCTGATTTTTGTTTCCAAAATTCCTCTCCCAAAGCTAAGTATCGTATCAATTCTACTTGTACATTCTGCAATCTTTCTCTATTCTACTGTGTGGGATTAATTTCAAACTGAGCTTCATGGACCATAACCACTTCCTCCAAACTTACTATCTTCTGAAAGATATCACCATAAGTTGCCTTCCTTCAAGATGACAATGCCTTTTTCAACTTCTTTAGCTTGTAGTTGAAGAGAATAAATGGATTAGCACTGAAATAAACATGCCAATTCTCCCTCACCACATTCTTAAATGTATTATGCTTAACAAAAAAATTAAGAAACCTAAAAGATTTCTTCACTGGGGCAGATTTAATATCACACTTCAATAGCATAGGACTATGGTCTGATCCAATCGTGGATAGATGTGTGACTTCCAATCCTGGGAAAGTTTGCTGAAATTCCGTATTAGCTAGACAATGATCCAGTCTTTTGAAAATACAGTCATCCTCTGCCCTTCCATTCCACCAAGTGAAAATACTCCCCTTGAAGCCAAGATCAGATAGGTTGCAAGTATTGATGCAATGCCTAAAATCATCTACCTCATTCAATGATACTGGCAGTCCTCCAAACTTTCTTCCTCGTCCCATATTATATTAAAATCCCCACCAATAAACCATGGGATAGTCATATCTCTAGCCATAGCATACAAAGAATCCCACAATTCTATTCTTTCAACGACATCACATTTAGCATACACCAATGTGAGAATGAGTTAAACATGTGTTTCCGTGTGAAATAGCTTCAATGTCAGTTGTTGTACCATATCATACAGAATAGTAACCTCGAAAACTTCATCAATCCTCCTTTTATACCTCTCCAAATTTCTAGCCCATTGCATTGGTTCCATAATTCCAATGAATTGAACGTGATGTTGTATGTGCATTGTGATAAGCCTTTCAAAAGCTTTTTTTCGTATTCGCTGACCTATCATTCCAAATAATTACATCCATTACAAATTATTAGATTTAGTTAGAGTCCTTCTCGTTTGTACCCTAGCTGTTGGAACACTGGAGTTGTCCTTGATTTGTTTCTTCCTTCCTTCAGCACCTGACCTGGCCTTGTCAATATTCCTTGGAGAAAGATTCCCTTGTCTAGCCACCTTAAGAAAATTTCGGGCAGTGATTTTTCATCTAGATCTTTGCCTGATCATTCAATAGGATCTTCAATATCCTTATCACCTATTGCAGCTATTACATTGGACTTGTGAGGCTTAGGTATCATAGCATGCTCCTCAGTTTTCTTCTGTTGCTTCAACTTACTGATTTCCAATGGAACGGTGTTTCCAGTCCTAACAGATAGTTGAGCAGTGGACATGTGTTTGTTCCCAGACTTTGCACTCTCCCATTTGTTGATATTAACATCCTCATTCAGTGTAGTAACTTTCCCAGTTCCTCCTGGATCAATATCATTCGCATCATCCTTTGTAGGGATCACTGACACTGAATTATGATTTCCTGTAACTCCCTGGATCTCCTTGATATTTTCCTTTTCTTTGGGTTCGACATCTACATTATTTAAATTCTCCTCTTCATTGATCTTAGCAGCAACTGTATCTCCATTTACACTTTGTTCCTCCTCTTCTATTTCATCATCAGCAGATTCCTCCTCACCTTGCATTCCATTTGGTATTTCTCCTTCTTCAGAATCCTCTTCAATTTGATCAGTCCACAGCCTTCCTCTACTCCACTGAATCTTCTCATTGTCTTTAGACATCTCACTCCCAGTATTAGTAGCCACCACATTACCAATGAAAGTTCTTTGTACCCATTAAGATGTGGATTCTTTATTTCTAGGATTTTCATTCCTTCTCCAAGTAAGATTATATCTACATGATCCTGTACTGAAGCACTCCCAACTGGATTAGGATTAAACATTGGAGTTGCTGGATTTAACCTTTTCTCAGCTCAAGTTGGAGTACTTTTAGGGCTGCGATTGACATTCTTTTGTTCCACCAAAGCTAGTTGATTATTGTCTTCATTACCACCTGAATCCTCCACCAAAGCAGCAAACTTGTTAGCCGTTTGTACACCTTCAACTAGAACAATTTCTTTCCCAATGTTGCCTTGTACTTCATCCTGTGGAATAGATTTTTTCATTCGATTATCTCGCACTTCCTTCCATTGTTACCCTACATTCCCTATAACTTTTCCACTTGTGAGAACCATCAATGGACCTTTCTCTTTGCCTTTTTTCTTCTCTTTGTCATTAATAGTCTGCTTGTTATTGCTCTTGTTCTCCATTAATTCTGGATGCAGACGCCAACAATCAAATTCATCATGGCCTTGTAATTTGCACTCCTTTCAATACTTAGGTAGATAGTCATAGTTAATCTTCACCCATTCCGTCCTTATTTCACCAGTAGCTTCATTCTCAATGTCCATACACACTTTCTTTGGTAAATCAGATAAAAAATCAACAAGAACCTTAACTCTCACACAATTAGGTCGAGTTTTATTAATAGTAGCCATGTCAAGATGCAAAGGCTTTCCCATAGCTGAAGCTAAGGAAAATAGACATTCCTTGAAAAACAATGTAGGTAACAAGTTTGGAAAAGAAATTCACGCCATTACCTTTGGAGTTTCTTCTCCGACCTTGAATTTTGCATCATAGATTAGTGTCCTTAACTGATATTCATATCCATCTTTGGCTTTAACATAATAGACACTTTTTGACGTAAAATTTATAAAATCTTCCCATAACCTCAATCTAATTAAGACATGCATATCTCTAAGAAAACCAACGTTACATTCACCTTTAATCCCACATTGAGGAGGAATAATGCGACGTAACTCTTGTAACTCCGACATCCATACGAGAATTTGCATAGAACAACATATTGTAATCCTTCAATCACATTCATGCGATCGACTTCTTCTTCTGTAAACTTCACAATGGGTTGTCCTTGTAACAAAGTTGCACGTCTAAGAGGTATAGGGTCAACAGTATGTTGCGACGTAGGGGTTGCATGCACAATAACATTTAGCGCGACTGGTTTAAGAATGTTTGAGTAATCTAAGGGCTTAGGATTGTTTGCAGTGGTGTTAGGAATAGAGGGGGATGTTTGAGGAGGCTGACCAGGCATGGAGGAAGAGGCTGGCCGCAGGCCAAATTGGCCATGGCAGTGAAATCGCCGGTAGTCACCTCAAAATCGCCTAAATCGCCAGAGAGGAGAGCTCTCAAGCGTAGGGTTTTGAGACCTTAACTTCATCACTGTATTTTTTTTTTGCCGAACTTTTAAAAAGTGCTTCTAAGTGTATTTTTCTTAAAAGTAATTTTGAAAAAAGTACTTTTGGGGAGAAGCTACTTTTTTCTGTTTCTCAAAATTGCTTATGCTTCTACTCAAAAATACTTTTTTCCTTCTAAAAGCTTGGCAAAATACCTCATCTTTGAAAAATAAAATTGAAGAAAAAAAAGTGCTTTTGGCTTTGGAGAAGCTTGGCCAACCAGGCAATTAGCTAAAGATAGGGAACAATCTATTTATCTATATCTATCTATATCTATACTATATAAAAAGTGGGAAGCCCTTAAGTTAAAAGTTAAATTACTAAATTATCCTTATAAATAATTAATTTGATTTTTACTTGAAATTAATTAAATGGTGTCAATTAGTTTACAATTGATATAATCCACTTGTTTCTACCAGTTGCTAAACAAAGTGACGCTTCAAAGGCCAAACATTAAAAGCCACTGTTTGGATAATTATTTTCTTGTCGAAGGTTCCTATTTCTAATAATAAGAAAAGACTACAAACAAAATACTTTTGACGGTGGCGAGCACAAAACATAACACAAAATTATTGCTCGCTAGTCAAAGACAATATATTCTAATTATCATCTCCACAGGGATTGAATTTAAACAGTGTTCGAATAATCCTCAGTTAATTACCATACAGGAAAGTTAACACTTGATTTAATGATTATCAACTATGATTAACTACTAAAAATTAAGTAATTAACAATTGATCATAAAGGATAGCAGACGAGCAACGAAGGGATATCGATGAGAGAAAAAAGGGTAATTGACTAGACAGGTGCAAGATAATTGACTCGGGATCCAATTCTTGAGTTAGTTCACTCTATTATACTATTGATTCTCATGAATTCAACAGATGATCAAATTACATTTGAAGTTAATGTTCCTCTTTCGATTAAACGTTAATTTCAGTAGTTAGTCCAATTGAAGCAAGATAAACAATTGCAACAAATAAAATGATGGTTATGGTATAAAGGGCAACTTCTCACGAATATTTTCCTATTTTCTAGTTCGATTAACAATTCACGAGGCTCTTTCGATTACCTATTTGAATCACGAATTTAAACTAGAGCATAAGATGTAAAGAAATTCAATATCAAGCTCCTCTTTCGATTAAGTAAAATAAGAAATAACTCCACAATACGAATTAAAACTCAATAAATTAATTTCAACAATTATCAAGAATTGAATCCCTAATAAAAGTTATCAAAACACTATATCTGTCAACACCCTAATGGAATTTACTCCATAGCAATGGAAAAAGTCATCTCAATAAGGTTTAAAAACATAGAAGACGTCAATGATAATGATTCGATACAACCTCCCGTATTGCACCGATCGTTGGTTGAAATCTTGATGAATTCTTGTGTCTTCTTACCTAGGTTGCTTCTCCAATCTTTCGTAGGTCAAAGGTCCCTTCAAAAATATATTTTTGGTATATTTATACCCTACAGGAACGGGTTCAGATGAAACTACCTTTTCCTAGACGAAACAGAAAATAACTCAGAGAAATTTGTATACCCGCGTCGCGCCGCGCCATGTGGCACGCTTGTGAGGATCTTCAGAGAGCTAACTTCTGACAGGTAGCCACATTTACACAGCTGCCCCGCGCCATGTGGCACGACAGTGTTAGTTTCTCAGAGTAAATAATTTTGTCCACTTTTGACATCCGGACTTGGTTCTCGACACCCGAACGCGATTCCGACTTAATTTCTCCAATCTTTCGTAGGCCAAAGGTCCCTTCAAAAATGTACTTTTGGTGTATTTATACCCTGCAGGAATGGGTCCGGACGAAACTACCTTTTCCTAGCCGAAATAGGAAATAACTATGAGAAATTTGTACACCCGCGTCGCGCCGCACCATACGGTACGCTTGTGAGGATCTTCAGGGAGCTAACTTCTGACAGGCAGCCACGTTTACACAACTGCCCCGCACCATGTGGCACGACAGTGTTAGTTTCTCAGAGTAAATATTTTTGTCCACTTTTGATATCCAGACTTGGTTCTCGACACCCAAACGTGATTCCGGCTTAATTTCTTGGGCTTCTACTCAGACTTCAAAGCTCCAACTTGTTCGATTTAGCTTCGAATTAACTTTTTAACTTGGAATCACTTCCTGCAAGACATAAAACACGTAATAAGTGTGGTTCACTATTATTTAAGCTCAATCACACGTAAAATGCAGTAATTAGAGTGCAATACTACAGCTAAAACACGATTTCTAGCCTACCATCAACACCCCACTCTTAGACCATTGCTCGTCCTCGAGCAATCAAACTATACTTCACATAAGGACAACCTTTTCATCAAACAACTCCCCTAACACATCATGCCAAAGAATATTTAAAGCAGACTAAGTACCATATCATAACATCCTAGACTCAAAACTCAACTCAAAATCACCACGCATATTTTCACAACCTGCTCACTTACTCTAATACAGAGGTCAATGTCATTACCTTTCCTTCGCAAGTCATGTGCCCTCACACCAAAAAATAGAAAGTAGTTCCATACAAAATAAAATTCACGAACAAATAGGAACTCAAGATAGACATAATTCACTCACTCTTAGAATCAAAATTCATTTGCCACAAAAGACGTACCATAGGCTTGCCCATAGTGTAATACTTTACTAATTGAGCTCATTCAGTCAAAGATCAAGTAGAACTTAATTTTGGGTTGCAATGTAGGCTGCGGGACGGGTAGGATTCAATTTGGATAATAATGGATACACCTCCCTGAGCACTTTAATACATACAATTTCATAAATTAAAACCCCACACTTATGTTGAACCAAACCCTAACCTTCACATCATATTAAGACCAAGTAAGAACAGACAAAGCAAGATTTACCACTAGCAAGGAATAACTTTCTTTATAATATATACAAACACCAACATTTTGTTCTTTCTCTTTTGTTTTCAATTCCCTCAAGTGGCTCTCACAATTTTTTCAAATTATGCACCTTTCTCCTTTTTTATAGTTCTGCTCAAAAACCCAACCATACCTCCACTTAGCTTTTAACAAGCTTAAAAATATATCAAGTGCCCAAGAGAGGTAAACGGTTCAATCAGTTAGTCAATTAAAATAACGGGGTCAGACTTGTAGTGTGGTTGCCAAAGAAAATAGAATTACATGCTCAAAAAGGATAAGTAGAATATACAACAATTAGGCGGGTCACAGACTTACAATTGGCTCAACAAAAAAATGCCTATATCACTTCCTAGGCTAACAAGACTGCTATTTCGCTTTGCAAACACACGGGGCAAGTTCTCGACATCAACGTACATGCACAGAATATCAACAAAAACCTCACTCACACATTGGTAAATAACTCATTTAGGATCGGATCTATCTCGACTTTCTAGTCAAAGCAGTTAAGCAAAAGTCACAATCACACAATTTAAGGTACTTATTCGTGAGTCCAGAACTGAGCCTAGGCGTCACAACTAAAGCACTCACCACTCTCAAGGCATATGCAGTCAAGGAAAATTACTTCAAATTAGCACTGTGACTCAAGATGTTTTATTCTTATAAAACTAAAAAAAAACCAACTCTACTCGGTTCAAGTAAAACCCTTGGTAAAGAACCGCGACACAAAGAAAAACCAAGGGAGAATTATTACACTACCTAAGAAAGTAAAATAAAATAAAAGACATTTTTTTGGATTTTTTATTTTGTTTTTGATTTTTTTTATATTTTTCTCGTTTGACTTCAAATCCCTCAAGAAGCCAGTAGACTAAATCCATCGTCGGGAAGAGTGGAAACTAAACAATTATGATTACTAACTATTATAGGCCGATAGAATTTAGAGTTATAATTACAGACCATATTGTCTAAGAAAGCACGAAACAAATCAAACAAAACCAACTGGCAAATAGAAAATAAATACAAATACAAATAAATAGGAGCACCCCACCCCACACTTAAGAAATTGCATTGTCTCCAATGAAAAATAATAGAAATGAGAGTGAAAAGGTAACTCCCTAAGGACCTTGGACTACTCTTCATCAACACCCTAAAGGTGTGCAGGTACTCCTCATCATTGGAGGGAACGGAATTTACGTCCTCATCTGGTGGCATCTATGCTCCATATGCCAAGCCCAACCACTACTGAGTGACCGTGGAGAGGGGGTGGTCCACCTGTAGCTCTACCAAGTAGTATCCCCCCGAGCAGCGCGAAGGCGCATATCCACAAATAGTAGCTGTAGTGTCTCCTTGACACAAAGTAATCTCTGATCCACAAGAATAGTAGAAGAACGAGGGTATGTCACAACTGTTAAATCAAAGGCCTTAGGAGGCCGCAACACCGGAATCGTCCGATCATAATGGAAATCCTCCTCCACAAGGTGCGTCCGCAGAAGCTGAGTGATTATGCTCGGGAAATACAGGCGGCAGGCCCTAAGTGGTCGTACTCGAGCCATGTGCTCAAGCATACTCTTGCCAAGATAAAACTTCATCCGATTCAAGATGGCATAAAGGAGACACACCTTTAACCTAGAGACATCAATGCCGTTTTGGGTAGGCATGATATTTGCAGCAATGAACCGGTGAATGACCCTGGTGGGATGCTGGAAATTGCTCTTCTTCATGTCTTTGTGGAACTCATTAGCATCCCACGTCCACGTGGCAGAAAAATAAGTGCCACACAGCTGGCGCCTAATATCAGGATGGGGGCGGATGCAGTAACCTATGGAACAACTTATGAGAGTGCTCTGTGAACCCCATAATATGATTTATCACCTGTGAGTAAAAGGGGATCATCTTGCCTCTCACCTGCGCCTCATACACTGCATCAAACTGGCCTTAAGCTGCAGTTGGCATAGAACTCCTTTACCATGTTCACGTTCACCGACTCACCGGGACGAAACAAGCTTTCAAAACCCAGGTATCTGATATTGTTACATATCCCCGAGTAGTTCGTGGCTAGCTTGCCATCATCAATACCAACTTCCGGGTTGGGGCTCACCGCCGGAACAAAGGTCTAGTGCCAATTTCTAGCATGAGCTGGCACAGCCCGAATGCCATACTTGCAGCCCTGTACTACATCCGCATCTGGATCAATACGCTCCACTTACTCCTCCACTAGTGCAGGGGGAGGTGCCCGCCTACCTCCTCTATGGCTGCTAGAGGCAACCTCGGAGGACCATGTGTTAGATACGTTTGCTAGGACGGCGACACATTGTACCTGCACAAGACGAACACAATTATCCACAACACTTAAAACAACAAGCAGGACCAAACGAGGTAACCACCCCACACTTATGTTATTGGCATGTTCATAAATACAATGTATATTGGGAACTCAGACTACCCCATTGAAAGCACGTCCCAAGTAATCAAGAACCCACCCAACCACCAACATAATATTATAGCAACATAACCACATACTATATTAGTGTAAAATACAAGATTAAGAAGCTAAACTAGTAACTAAGGAAAGAAAAATAAGAAGTTATACTAATTTACTATTAACAAAATTAATAAGTTACAATACAACACTACACAAGTACTTTGCATGAATCGGACACCCCCATTAGCACCTAGCAATACATTAGCATAGGGTGGTCAATCGATTAGCACTCGTGGCTAACACGTTAAAGTTTTACAACATAAGAACATGACCTCACACCCCACACTTATCATAAAGCATCACATTATCGCATAACAATTATCTTCCAATTAAGCAACAATTTCACCTTCTATGTCATTGAGGTATTTTATCAAACACATTGTATTCACCAAGGTCAACTCATAATTTCAACTTTAATTGGTTTAGGACCAATACACAACAATACCAATCACACCTCCCAACACAACCATAACACCACCACATCATAGCAATAGCACAAAGTGCACAAAACTTATAAAAAATTACCAATTTTCGGTCATATAGGCACCCCCACCAAACTCCATCACAAAATAAAGAAATAAGCACCTATACATACCAAAACTCCTCCACGATAAAAAATAACAATGAAAACCACACAAGTTAAGCACAATTTTTGGCCATAATAAGCAAAGTAACTAGTTTTTTTAGCAAAACTACAACTACCTAGGGTTAGGTTGAACTAAACTAAAACTAGCTAAATGCTACAATTAAATACTAAAATAAAAAGAAGAGATGAGAGGAGGAACTTACCTTGAAGGTGGATAGGAGTGATAGGAGAATTTGAGGGGAAGAAATTTGAAGAAGAAGAAGAAGAATGGGGGATTTGGGGGTGAGTTAGAGAGAGTATTTGAGAAGAGTGTAAAAGAATGAGGAGAAAAGGGTGGGGATGGGGGGGGGGGGGGGTGAGACGGGGGTTAGAGTGCACTGGGCGTCCGTTTTCTTTTTTACTTTTTCTAATTTTTTGTTTTTTTTTTAAATTCCCTGCCAGACTTTTGTACTACCGCATCACTGGGTGTGGCGCCCCATGCGGCGCAGTAGTGGGGATATTCAGAGAGCTTATTTTTTGTCGGAGGAGCAATTTGGCCTGGCGCAGCGCAGGGTGCGGTGCCCCACGAAGCACGCTAGACCATTTTTCTCAAACTTCCATCCGTTTTCTATTTTGTTTGCCTCCGGATTGCACCCCGACTCTATTATGTACTTATTATGTGTCCAATTCATGCTCATACCTGTTCAAACACTGTCAAAACTCCTAAATGCTAATAATCCTACACTACAATTATCTAACTATTCTACAAAAGCAAGAAAAAGGGTTAGAAGTAGTTCTGAGTTATAGTCGTGAGCTTGACTCCATCATTTAGGCTCATTTGATTACGATGCTAGAGGATTGCTTGTAAAATCCTCCAACCTGGTACGATTTCAACCTGTGCCCATTCACTTTAAAGCTCTCATTTCCTTCCTCATCTTGGATCTCAATGGAGCCATACGGTGAGACATGTTTCACCACATACAGACATGTCCATCTTGACTTGAATAAATCAGGCGATCATGCCACCTCCTTTTCTTCTCCTTAAAGATTCGCGCATTTTCATACGCGTCCAGTCTAAACTCCTCCAATTCGTTCATCTACGCCAACATGTGTTCACCTGTAAGACTAAGATCAAGATTAAGAATCTTAATTGCCCAATAAGCTTTATGTTCTATATCAACAGGTAGATGACATGATTTTCCATACACTAATTTGAATGCTGAAGTCCCTATGGTTGTTTTGAACGCAATTCTGTATGCCCATAGAGCTTCATCTAACTTTATAGACCAATCCTTACGAGAAGCACTAATCGTATTTTCAAGAATTCATTTAAGTTCACGGTTAGCCACTTCAACTTATCCACTAGTTTGGGCATGGTATGAGGTTCCTATTTTGTGTGTGACCCCATACTTGGACAACAATGCAACAAACTGCTTGTTCACAAAGTGTGACCCATTGTCACTGATAATCACTCGAGGTGTCCCAAAGAGGGTAATGATGTTCTTCCCTAAAAACTCACACACCACCCGAGCATTATTGGTCCTAGTAGGGATTTCTTCGACCTATTTAGAGACGTAGTCAATGGCTACTAGGATATACTCATAAGAATGAGATGATGGGAACGGGACCATGAAGTCAATGCCCCAAACGTAAAATATTTCACATACCAGAATAGAGTTTAGCGGCATCTCATCCCTCTTGCTAATTTTACATGCCCTTTGACACTTGTCACATGCAGCTACATATGCCCGTGCGTCTTTGTACAAAGTAGGCCAATATAAATCGGCTTCCATGACCTTTTTTGCAGTGCAGTTTCCACCATAGTGTCCTCCAGCTACTCCATCATGAAAATGAGAAAGAATGCTTGCCATCTCTTCTTCAGGCACACTTCTTTGAATCACACCATCTGCACACAGTTTAAACAAGAAAAGGTCATTCCAAAAATAACTTTTTAACTTACCTTGAAGCTTCCTTCTTTGATCACGAGATAGGTCACAAGGCAACCATCCACTAGCCAAAGTTAGCTACATGAGCATACCAAGGCAGACTTTTGAAAATCGCAACAATGGAGAAAATCTACTCATCAGGGAACTCTTCCCTTATTTCAACTATTTCAACAGGAGGTCTCTCAAGTCGAGTTAGATGATCTACGACTTTATTTTCTGTGCCCTTCCTATCTTTGATCTCCAAGTCAAACTCTTGGAGCAACATCACCCACCACATCAGACGCGGCTTGGACTCCTTATTACTCAACAAGTATTTCAAGGCTGAGTGATTAATGTGTACAATCACTTTACTCCCCACCAGATATGATATAAACTTGTCAAAAGCAAAGACCACAACAAAGAACTCTTTCTCAGTAGTGGCATAGTTGACTTGAGCATCGTTCAACGTCCTGCTTGCATAGTAGATGAGCCTAAATATCTTATCTTTTCTTTGTCCCAGAACTACCCCCACAACCATATTATTAGCATCACACATTATTTCAAATGGTTGGCTCCAATCAAGTGTCACCATAATAGGAGCACTCACAAGCTTTACTTTTATCAATTTGAATGCTCTTAAGCACTCCACAGTGAAAATGAACTTGACATACTTCGCTAGCAATGCAGTTAACAGCTTGGTAATGCTGGAAAAATTCTTAATGAATCATCTATAGAACCCGGCATGTCCTAAGAAACTCCTTATGCTCTTCACAGAAGTCGGTGAAGTGAGCCTAAAAATTACATCAACCTTGGCTCTATCAACTTCAATGCCATGTGCAGTCACTTTGTGGCCCAGGATAATTCCCTTGTTCACCATAAAGTGGCACTTCTCCTAGTTAAGAACCAAGTAAATGGCTTCGTAACATTCAAGCACAAGCTCCAACTTCTTCAAGAAATCATCAAAGTCATCACAAAAGAGGGTGAAATCGTCCATGAATACCTCTAGACACTTCCCGTTTAGATCAGAGAATATAGACATAATGCACCTCTGAAAAGTGGTCGATGCATTACACAACCCAAATGGTATCCTCTTGTAAACAAAAATACCTGACAGGCCGGTGAATGTAGTCTTCTCAACATCTTCTGGGGCAATGGGTATCTGATTGTAGCCTGAGTATCTATCCAAGAAATAGTAGCATCCATGTCCAGCCACTTTTTATAGCATCTGATCAATGAAGGGAAGTGGGAAGTGGTCCTTCCTTATTGCATCATTCAGCCTTTTATAATCAATACACATTCTTCACCCTGTATCTGATTGTATCCTGAGTATCTATCCAAGAAATAGTAGCATCCATGTCCAGCCACTTTTTATAGCATCTGATCAATGAAGGGAAGTGGTCCTTCCTTGTTGCATCATTCAGCCTTTTATAATCAATGCACATTCTTCACCCTGTGACTGTTCGTGTTGGGATCAATTCATTATCTTTATTCTTCACCACTGTCATGCCCCCCCCCCCTCTTGGGCATAACTTGCACTGGACTAATCCACTGGCTATCAGAGATGGGGGAAATCACTCCCGCATCTAACAATTTAATGATCTCCTTATGCACTACCTCCTCTAGATTTTTATTCAACTTGCGTTGGGGCGACACCACTAGCTTGCTATTTTCTTCCAGCAGAATTTTGTGTATGCAAATGGCTGGACTGATTCCTTGAATACCAGCTATACTCCAGCCTTTTTGTACCTTTTCAGCAACTCCACCAGCTTTTGCTTCTGTGTACCTGTCAAGTAAGCAGAAATAATCACAGGAAAATTAGTTTCAAGAAAAACATATTTTAAGTGAGTAGGGAGGACTTTCAATTCCACACTAGGTTTAGAAGCCTCCTCTTTTAGCTCCTCTTCATCAACCACTTGATCCTCAGTTTCAACAGCTTTAGTCTCTTTCTTTATTTCAGGATCTTCATGCTCCACTGTGCTAGATTGAGTAATACACCTCTCTAGGGTATCCCCCACAAACTTGTCAAACTTGTATTTTTTAGCCAATTCCTCAACAACATCTAGCTTGAAGCACGAGTAGGCAAACGCCTCATCATTGGAGTATTTCATCACCCTCTTCATCTGGAACACCACTTTCTCATTGCCCACTCTGAGCATAAGCTGCCCCCTCATAGATATCAAGGATAGATCTGCCTGTACATAAAAATGGCCTCCCTAAAATTAGAGGCACCTCCTTGTTTACCTCCATATCCACCACAATAAAGTTTACGAGGAATACAAACTTGTCCACCCGTACTAGAATATCCTCAATGATTCCCTGTGCAAAATGGTGGTCTGGTCAGCCAATTATAGGGACACTGGTATTAATTTGATCACTCCAAGCTTACCTTCCAATTTCCTCAACACAAACAAAGGAATTTGATTATAGAAGCACCAAAATCACAGAGGGCCTTATCGAATTTCTCACTCCCGAACGAGCATGGTATGGTGAAGCTTCCTAGGCCCCATACTTTTGGGGAATTTTATTTTGTAATATGGTACTGCAGTGGGCATTCAGCTTGACCACTGTTGTCTCCTCTAACTTCCTCTTGATATACATGATTTACATGATTTCCTTCAAGAACTTAGGAATGTCCATATAAAGTTGCTTGAGCATCTCCAAGAACCGCCCAAAATATTTGTCAAGTTTTTCCGCTTCATCTATTGAGGGAATGGTAGAGCTGGCATGTGTCTACTTTCTTCAATCTCATTTTGTACCCCACTTCTTTGAACTTTTTGCTCTTCACTCTTTTTCTCTTCCAGTGTCTTAGTCTGCTTGTTCACCACCTCGGGTCTAGCTTTCACCACTAGGTCAGCCAATGTTTTGCCACTTCTCAGAGATGCAGCTTTAATTATTTCCTTTGGGTTTTTTTCAATGTCAGAGGGTGGAATCCCATGAGCCCTCCCAGATAACAAATTTGCAATCTGTCCCATTTTTCTTTTTAAATTTCGGATGGTCGTGCCCTTCTCCCAGATGGTTGTGCCCTGAGTCTCAAATGTTTCATCTGATTTGTTGATGAACGTCTTCATGAGATCTTCCAAACTGGGCTGATTTGACTATTGTGGCTGGTATTGCTGCCTCTACTGATTTTGAAAACCTGGTGGTCGTTGACCCTGGGTTCTAGGATTATTTTGTTGCCATGACTTCAAACTGCCAGTAAGTTAACTCCACGAAAAACCTAGATGTCTTTTCCCCATAACATTATAGTTGTTCCCACCTTGGTAGTCCCCTCTATTAAAGTTCCCTACCACATTTACCTCCTCAGCTGAAGCTTGACACTCATGTGTGGGGTGTCCCATTCCACAAAAGTTACATGTTGCTTGCGGTTCCTCTGTATCTTGGCCAATGTCAATTTTCTTATCTCATTGACCATTGGTGTCTAGCTGGACTTGCACTGACGTGTTAGAATCCACCTGGTGAACCCCAACAGATTTCTCCTATGATTACCCTTAATATGTCACTAGTTAGCGTCCTCAGACAATTTATCGAAAATTAAGACGACCTCCTCTGGAGTTTTCTTCATTAATGGACCTCCACACGCGGTACCCAAAGTTCATCGTGACGAGGGTGTCAGTGCATCCCAGAAGTTCTGAAGTTGCATCCAGAATTCAATTCCATTATGTTGACATCTTCTCACTATCTCCTTGAATCTTTCCCAAGCTTGGAAAATCGTTTTTGTCTCCTTCTAGCAGAAATTATGGATTTCCCTTCTGAATTTCCCTATTTTTGCATACGAGAAGTACTTGTCAAGAAATGTTTTGGTCATATCTTCCCATGTCCTGATCGACCCTGTGGGTAAGCTATGAAGCCAGTGCTTCGCGTCATATTTTAATGAAAAGGGGAATGGCCTTAAATAGACCGCATCTTTTGATACTCCATTGTACTGGAAAGTGTTCATGATTTCTTCAAAGTCTATCATGCGAGTGTTAGATCTTCATTCACCTTTCTTCTGAAGATATAATTATTTTGGATGGTTTGAAGCAAGCCTTGGTTCAACTCGAAGTTGTTTGCTGCTATGGGTTGAGGTCTGACACTTGACAGTCATTGATTGTAGACTGGTCTGGCATAGTCACCCAATGATCTTCTAGGCCTAGGTGCTGCATTCTTGAACTGGTCTTCAACCAAGGGTCAATTTAGAATGAATCTTCGACCCCCACCATCTTCGATAGTTTCCTCAGAAGCTCTGAGGGCTACCTCAGCTGCTATCTGTGCAGCTTATTGTTGTGCTGCCTCTCTTGCAGCTAAATCTACTCCATCAATTTCTTTGTTTTCCATGTTATCTTAAGTCGAAGTATGACCCTAGAAATTTTCTGTTAATTCTCTTTCTTTTTTTAGTTATCGCAGGTGTTTTTCCAACTCTGGTTTGTAAGGTATCACTTCTTTGAAGAAGATCGAATCATACAACAGAGAAATTAAACATGTATCCTGCACACAAGTGAGAAAACGTGAATACACTAAAGTAAAAATTGATTCCTGAATTAGTACTAAAAGCTATTTTAAACATTATTGACTGCCAATCCCTTGCAACGGCGCCAAAATTTGATCAGCGCAAAACACAACACAAAATTATTGCTCGTTAGTCAAAGATATAATAGTTTAATTATCGTCTCCACAGGGAATAAATTTAAACAGTGTTCGAATAATCTTTAGTTAATTACTATCCAGGAAACTTAACACTTGATTACTAAAAATTAAGCAATTAACAATTGATCATAAATGATAGAAGACGAACAACGAAGAGATATCGATGAGAGAAATACGGATAATTGACTAGACAGGTGAAAGATAATTGACTCAGGATCCAATTCTTGAGTTAGTTCACTCTATTATACCGTTGATTCTCACGAATTCAACAGATAATTAGATTACACTTGAAGTTAATGTTCCTATTTCGATTAAACGTTAATTTTAGTAATTAATCCAATTGAAGCACGATAAACAATTGCAACGATGGTTATAATCTAAAGGGTAACTTCTCACGAATATTTTCCTATTTTCTAGTTCGATTAACAATTCACGAGACTCTTTCGATTACATATTTATATCACAAATTTAAACTAAAGAGTAAGATGTAAATAAATTCAATATCAAGCTCCTCTTTCGATTAAGCAACAAAAGAAATAACTCCACAATACGAATTAAAACTCCATCAATTAATTTCAACAATTAACAAGAATCGAATCCCTAATCAAGTTATCAAAACACCGTATCTGTCAACACTCTAATGGAATTTTCTCCACAGCAATGGAAAAGGTCATCTCAATAAGGTTTAAAACCATAGAAGACATCAATGATAATGATTCAATACAAACTCCTGTATTGCACCGTTCGTTGGTTAAAATCTTGATAAATTCTTGTATCTTCTTGCCTTGGTTGCTTTTCCAATCTTTCATAGGTCAAAAGTCCCTTCAAAAATGTATTTTTGGTGTATTTATACCCTGTAAGAACGGGTCCGGACGAAACTACCCTTTCCTAGCCGAAACATGAAATAACTCTGAGAAATTATTACACCTGCAGTGCGCCATGTGCCGCGCCATGCGGCACGCTTGTGAGGATCTCCAGAGAGCTAACTTCTGATAGGCAACCACGTTTACACCGCCGCGCCGCACCATGCTACACCACATGCGATGCGGCAGTGTTATTTTCTCAGAGTAAATATTTTCGTCCACTTTTTGACATCTGAACTTGATTCTCGACCCCCGAACCTGATCTCGGCTTAATTCTTTGGGCTTCTACTTAGATTTCAAAGCTCCAACTTGTTCAATTTAGCTCCAGATTAACTTTTTAACTCAAAAGCATTTTCTGTAAGGCATAAAACACATAATAAATGTAATTCACTATCATTTAAACTTAATCACACGTAAAATACAGTAATTAGAGTGCAATACTATGGCTAAAACATGAATTGTTAGCCTATCATCAGACGACGACTCACATATTGTTCCAGAAACAATTCTCCTTCTGGTTGAAGACTTGACTATGGTATTTTATTAACATGTACACAAACTTAAGTTCTTGATGGCGTTCATTGTTTAAAGAAGCAAATCACCGCAGAGACATTGAAATAATATTCTAAAAGGGACAAAGAGGTTTTCATGAATATCTACCATATTATGTCGGGGCAATAGTGGCGTGAGGTAATGGGATTTTCAAGGTGTTAATTGTAACATAGAGAATTTTAATGTGAGCTGCATTTAAAAAGTTTTTTTTTTTCCTCGTAAAAAATTTATTAATTTGTTTAATTATCAATAATATTTAGATGTTGCTTAAGGCTTGAAGTTCGTGATATGGAGAATGACGAATCCTTTTAATACTTTTTGATACTGCAAAATATTTACAAGATTACAATGTGAAAGAGCATATTCAATCAACCTCTCAGATGATTAGAATATTATTTATTTAAAATTTTAGTATATTAATATTTTCAAATTTCTTTAATCAAAGGAAAAAAAAAAATTGATCAATAAGTTTTTCTAAATATAGGAATACTTTTAGTGTCACGACCCAAAACTCAACATGTCGTAATGGCGCTTATCACAGTACTAGGCAAGCCGACAACCTCAACTAACTATGCATTTTTAAATTAAAAACAAGATGAAATAGGTTTAACAGTAATATCTCTCATAAATAGTCGATAAAAAATATTGCGACTCAAATACAAAATTCTCAACATTCGGGTGTCACTGAGTACATGAGCATCTAAATGACAATACACTCAAGACTTCAAATACAACTGTCTGGAAAGGTAGAATAGTGCTAAATAAAGGAAAAGAATGAGAGTCGAGGTTTGCAGACGCCAAAGCAGCTACCTCAAAAGTCTCTAAGCAGATGAAGCTCCAAATCTAGCAACCACCGTGCCCAGAAGTACCTGGATCTGCACACGAAGTGCAGAGTGTAGTATGAGTATAACCAACCCAATGTACTCAATAAGTAATAGGACTAACCTTGGGTTGAAAGCAGTGAAGAGCTCAGAAAGGTACAGTCCAAATCCAGATAATAACAATAATAACTCAGAGAGAAAACCAATAATCAGTTTGTAGACAGTACAAAAATGTAGACATGCTTTCAAGTATTTAACAGCTTGAGCTTAACACGGATAAAATATGCCAAATATGACTAATATGAGGTATGTTACATCTCGATGTCAACTATAATGCAACATAGTGATAAAGCCATATACTCATACTCTCAGAATATTCATCCTCACTCAGCACGCTCAATCACTCAATACTCTCAATCACCTAACACTCTCAATCACTCAGCACTTTCAATCACTCAGCTCTCTCAATCACTTGACACTCATACTCAGCACCCGCACTCAATAGGTACCTGCGCTCACTGCTGGTATGTCAGACTCCAGAGGGGCGGATTCTGTCCAAGCGCTAATATAAGCCAATCATGGCATAAATCAATAAAGCTTGCTAGCCGTGCAACTCGATCCCATAAATATCACTCACAATCAGGCCCTTGGCATCACTCAGTCATCAATCTCTCCAGTCTCTCGGGCTCACAAATCTCATGACAATCAGCCCAAACAATGATAATATAATATAACAATAAATGACAACAGAGACTGGGATATAATATGCAAATGATAGATGTGACTGAGTACATAATTGCAATTTAAGCAAATAATTCAATCAGCAGAAGTGACCTACGTGGGTCCCAACACAACAAGCATATAGTCTAAGCATTATTTTTTAACATGGATTATTGCTCAATTACTCTAACAAATAGGAGTTTCATGAAGAGCAACAAGGTGTGATAACTGCACAGTACCACGGAATCACCGAGTCACAATTACCATGATGCGTACCTACACGCCCGTCACCTAGCATATGCGTCACCTCAACACCAACAACATAACACGTATTTCAGAGATTCATACCCTTAGAACGAAGTTTAGAAGTGTTACTTACCTCAAATCACAAAAATCTCTACTCCAACAAGCCCTTGCCTCGCGAATCGGCCTCCGAACGGCTCAAATCTAGCCACAAATAAATTAACACAATCAACACAAGCTATAGGAATCAATTCCATATGATAAAGCTAGGTTCTTTAACAAAAGTCAAAAAGTCAACCCCAGGCCCATGTCTTAGAATCCGACAAAATTAACAAAATCCAAACATCCATTCAACAACAAGTCCATCCATACCAAAATTACTCAATTCCGATCTCAACTCGACCTTCAAATCCTCAAATTATAGTTTATGAAGTTTCTACAATTTTTCCCAATATTTTCAACCCAAAATACTAATTAAACGATAAACATAATGATAGATTCATATATATTAACCAAATCCGAATTAGAATCACTTACCCCATTAAACTCCTTGAAAATCCCTCCAAGAATCGCCTAAATCCGAGCTCCCAAAGTTCAAAAGTGAAATAATACTCTAACCCTCATTTTTGAAATTATATATTCTACCCAGTTGTTCCTCTTCGCGATCGCGGAAAGTCCCTCCCGATCGCGAAGAACAAAAACATATGCTGCCCTCAAAATACTCTTCGCGAACGCAAACAAACAATTGCGAACGAGGTACACACATTCTCAAACCTACGTGATCTCGGACTCCCTCACGCGATCGCGAAGAACAAACGTGTGGGATTCCCAGCCCCCCCCTCCTTCTTCGCGGGCGCGACCCAACACCCGCGTTCGCGATGCGTGAGCAACCAAAGCTCCGTGATCGCAGACAATTTCTCGCGATCACATAGACCAACTCACCAGTCGCCCAATTAAGCCTTCGCGATAGCGAACCTTTCCACACGTTCACAAATAAGGAAACCATATCAGAACACCAGAAATTCCACAAGGCCAAAAATGAAGCCGAACTTGATCCGAATCACACCCAAGGCCCCAGGGGCCCACCCGAACATACCAACAAGTCTTTAAATACGATACGAACTTAGTCGAGGACTCAAATCACATCAAACAACATCAAAAATATGAATCACACTCCAATTCAAGCCTAATTAAACTAATGAATTTGCAACGTCTACAATCGATGCCGAAACCTATCAGACCAACTCCGATTGACCTTAAATTTTGTACACAAAGTAATAAATGATACAACGGACCTATTCTAACTTCCAGAACTAAAATCCGAGCCCGATAACCACAAAGTCAACTTTCGATCAAACCTCTTAACTTTTCAAACTTTAACTTTTTCAACTTTTGCCAATTCAAGCGAAAATCATCAACGGGCCTCCAAATCAATATCCGTACACACTCCAAAGTATAAAATCATCATGCGGAGTTATCAGAACCATCAAAACTCCATTCCAGAGTCATTTGCATATAAGTCAACTTCCGGTCAACTCTTTCAACTTAGGCTTCCAACCTTGGGTCTAAGTGTCCCAATTCATTCCGAAACATCCCTGGAACTAAACCAACCACTCCGAAAACTCACATAACAACAAATGAGCATAGAGTAAGCAATAAATGGGGGAACATATCTACAATACTCAAAACGACCGGCCGAGTCGTTAAATTTAAAGACTTCCCCTCAAATTTGACTTCATAACACTAATCTTTCCAGTGATTTATGATATTATGCTTCCCTTTCCTTTTTTAAAGTTTATTTATAATAATTCTTTTAACCTAATTATTATATATTTTAAAATTTATGATATTACAAAATATCTTTTTCTGAAACTTTAAATTTGAAAAATATACAATCAGTAACAATACAAGAATCAAAATAATAATGGGTTCATTGACATTGAAATAAGAAAAAGATTCTTTTTGTTGAAGAATGAAGGCGAACAAATAGCAGTGGAATATTGGTTGTAGAAAACATAAAAAATAGCACTTCAATAGTGGTCAACATTGGTGGTAGGTGATAGGTTTTTCGTGGAATTGGTGGGAGGTGATAGGTATTTCGTGAAATTAGTCGAGGTGCATGTAAGCTGACTCGAACACCACAGTTATTAAAAACATAATGGTCTCTATCTCCACATGGTAGAGGTAAGGCTGCGTACACACTACCCTGCCCAGACCCCACTATGTGGAATTATACTGGATTTGTTATTGTTGTAGTGGTCAACTCTAGCAAATACAGTAGCAAACCAATTATAACTGGTAAATGAAATTGCTTCCAGAAAACATAAAATCCACAATGGTGAAGGCAACAACAATAGAGATAAAACTTAACCATGACCAGAATAATCAGATCAATGATGGTTGGCTGAACATCGAGTTTTCATATAAGATATTTGCAAAATTAATTAAATAAAATATATTTAAAAGGAAAAATTTGTCAAATCATAATTTTTAAAATTAAAACTAAATAAGTTGAAAGAATTATTAAACAAAATTTTAAAATAAGATAGATAAGCATAATATCGTAAACTACAAGGAATGTTTAGTATTGTGAATAAGCCAAACATGAGGGGAGGTCTCTAAAATTATCTTGTAATGATCGGATCGGTCGTTTTAATTTTTAGATCCACATTTCCCTAATTAAGACTTCTCGTATGTGCTTTTACTATGTTATGACTTGCGGGGATGGTTGGTTCAGGTTTGGAAGGGTTCGGATTGAAATCAGAACACTTAATTCCTTAATGGTGGCCTAAGAAGGCCAAGTTTGACTTGAGTCAACATTTTAAATAAACGAACTTGGAATCGGGATTTGATGGTTCCAATTGGCTCGTATGATAATTTTGGACTTAGGAGTGCGTCCGGATATTGATTTGGAGGTACGTAGGTTGTTGTGGATTGAATTGGCGAAAGTTGAAAACTTGAAGGTTTGGAAGGTAAAGAGATTTGACCGAGAGTTGACTTTGTTGATACCGGGCTTGAATTTTTGGTTTCGGAGTTAGATTAGGTTTGTTGTGTCATTTATGATTTATGCGCAAAATTTGAGGTCAATCGGAGTTGGTTTGATAGGTTTCGACATCGATTTTAAAACTTGGAAATTCGTTAGTTTCAATAGTCTTGAATTGGGGTGCGATTCGCGTTTTTATGTTGTTTGATATGATTTGAGGCTTCGACTAAGCTCGGAATGTGATTTAGGACTTTTTGGCATGTTTGGTTGAGGTCCCGGAGGTCTCAGGTGGGATTCAGATGGTCGATGGAGCTTGGTTGCATTTTGGCAAAGTGATGAATGTTTCAGGTATCTGGTGCATTTGCACCTGCAGTGGGAATGGCCACAGATGCAGCATTGCAGGCATGGCACTTTTGTCGCATGTGCAAAATAGAGGGGAGTCAGTGAGGTCCTCAGAAGCGAGTGATTTTTCGCAGAAGTGAAAGTGCTTCTGCGATGAGGGGTCTGCAGATGCGGTTCAAGGCAGATGGCCTTGGTCGCAGATGCGCGAGGTGATCCATAGGTGTGGATGCGCACGCGCGGGCGAGGAGCCACAGAAGCAGGCTCGCAGGTGCAGAATGTGGCCGTAAATGTGGCTGGTCGGGAGTCAAGTGTTTTCTGCAGATGCGGACGAGTGACCGCAAAAGCGAAGATTCTGACTGTAGGTGCAGAAATCGCTGGGCAGACTTGAATTATTATGGGACTTAGTCTCATATCCCTTTCTTATCTCTTGGTTTGGCCGACTTTTGGGAGCTTTTTGAAGGGGATTTTTACCAAGCATCACAAGGTAAGTGGATTCTACCCATTTTAAAGTTAAGTACATTGATTATGGGCAGATTTAATATGAAATTAAAGGAAAATTATTGGGATTTTTGTGGGAACCTAGGGTTTGGTAAATGAGATTTGACTACGAAATTTGTTATGGAATCCGAAATAAATTATATATTTGAGTTCGCAAGGTCATGGGTAATATTTATCTTTGAAAATATTCAGAATCCGGGCATGTGGGCCCTGGGGTGAGTTTTATGGACTTCCCGGATTTGGTTGAAAAATTAGTTTAATAGCACCTGTCACTACTTTTTCGAGGTTAGACTAGATACTTACTGGGTACGCATTATTTTATGTACTCACGCTACACATCTGCACTAAATGTACAAATACTGAGATAGGTACTACCAGTAGTCGCACGGGCGCGTATCCGCACTTCTATGGAGACTTAGTGGTGAGCTACTTGCCTTGCTTCGATCTACAACATCGAAGTCTCCCTCAACCTTGTTTATTATTTCTGTCTATTTACCCTTCAAACAATAGCTGTGTTAGTTTTGTATATTCTCTAGATTGCTCATGCACTTGTGGCACCGAGTTTTGGGGGTTTCTAGCATTTATATACTATTGTACTTATCATTACTATCACTATGGTTTATGTATTTCTCACGCTGATATTTTTGAGAAAGAGTATGTACGGTTGCATGAGATCTTACTTATTTTGTTCTTTGTTTTTTAAAAAAGAAGGAAACTTCTGTTTTAAAAGTTAAAAAGGGATAATTAATTTGGAGGTTCATTTATGGGCTTGCCTAACGGCGACGTTAGGCGCCATCCTGACCTATTACGGGTTTTGGATCGTAACAGTTTGATATCAGAGCTTTAGGTTCACATAGGTATCATGAGTCATGAGCAGGCCTAGTAGAGTCTTGCAACTTGGTACAGAGACATCCGTACTTATCTTCGAGAGGCTACATGGTGTTAGGAAACCTCTATTTCTTTATCTCTTACCGTGCAGTTGATATTGTGCTAAGTATCGTTCTAGTGATCTCTCACAGATAGTGAGAACACACGCGGCAGATGTACCAGGCAGTAGAGGAGCTACTCCCCCCATTGCTAGAGGTCGAGGTAGAGGCCGGAGGAGGGCTTCAGCTCATGTCTGAGGACAAGGGCGTCCTAGAGTTACTCTTGTTTTACCACCAATGGATCCAGTGAAGGATCCTGATATTGAGGAGTAGGATGGGGCGCATGTAGCTGAGCCAGCCCCGAAATATTTCATGATTGCACCGGGATTTCAGGAGGTCATGGGCCGTATGCTTCGGTTCATGGACTCAATGACGCATGCTGGTTTATTTCCAACAAACCCAACCACATCTCAAGCGGGAGGGGGAGCACAAACCTCTACCGCTCAAGCTCCAAGGTATGCTGCTGTTGTTTATCAGACCCCAGGTGCACTACCTAGGGGCGGGCCCCAGCTAGATATATCGGATGCGCCAGAGCTAGTACTAGTCGCGACCGTTGATCAACAGAAGCGACTGGATAGATGGACTTTGAAAGTACGGGGGGAGGGGGGGGGTGAATTATAACCAAATTAAAACTTAGTCAACTTAACAAGGAATCAGTCGACTAAACTTTCTCATCAGGTTTGATTTGCAGCGGAAATAAATTGCATAGAATTAAAAGCTAAGAACACAGGAATTTTATACTGGTTCAGTACCGGTGTGGTACCTACATCCAGTTCCCTTGGGTCACAAGGTTTCTCTTAGATCTTCAATAATTCGTTACAATAGTAGTGGTTTTTGGATCGTTCACTACCAACGATTTTTAGCAACAGTATTTCTCTAAACTTGACACAACTCTTGTTTTGTTTTCTATCTTTTCCTATCTTTTGTGACACTTGTAAACTCAAGAATACAGTGTTTGTGCTAAGAACTAGAAAGGTATAAAAATAGTGGTAAGTTGCGTGATCTTTTTCTTGAGCCTTTCAATCTTCTTATATGAGAGTCTTGAGATCATACAATCTTCTTGTTGAACTAGCCGTTACAGATTGACCATTTATTGAGGCAAAGATAATCTAAGAATTTTGATCCAAGGGTTGCCTCTGAATCCTGCTCAAGAGATGGGCTGGATTTAATGATTTCCTTCCTTTTCACATTCCTTATTAAGGGAGTGATTTGCGACTTGATTGATCAGAATCTTCCGATTTCTTTTACCAAACTGATCCTTGAAAGTATGGACATGCTTCCCATAACGGCTGCACATGATCTTGTTTCCTTTTTTATGGCCTTGACATCTTGATTTCCTTTGGCTCCTTTGATTTAGCATTGTCATCCTAATTTCCTGCAATCAAGTAGATTATATTAGATTAGCACTATTTTCATCATTGAAACGTAGGTGTAACAATCTCCCCCTTTTTGATGATGACAATTAAAAAGTAATTAGAGCACACTCCCCTTTCATGTGAGGGCTCCCTCTGATTGTGTGCATATATTCGAATTTTGATACCACATGCTACTGCTTCTCCCCTTGAGTTGTTTCTCTACTCTGCTTTACTCTCGTGTTTGTCCCCCTTTGACATCAATCAAATAGAACAAAAAGAAAATGCAGACAGAAGGTATATAGCATAGCAGATACTATAGCAGGTAATGAACATAGCAGTTAAGGGTAGCAGATATTGTGCCTTCAGTAGAGGCACATAGTAATGGTTCTTACATACCAAGGAAAAAGCAAACAACAAACAAAAAAATACCAAAATAAATTATTTTAGACACACACACAACTGCCTTTGTTCCTCCCCAGAAAGTACTTTAGGGTATTGATCACTTTGGTGCAGAAAGAGTCATAGTAAGTTTCAACTTCTTTGGTGATTTTGTCCATCTTTTCTGCCATGGAGTTGAATGTCCTGATTCCTTGCCTCTTTGTGGCTCCCACGTCCATCCTGAGCTTAGCCACATCTGTACCTATTTCTTTAGTGACCTCCCTGATCTTGTCGACCTGTACTCATTGCCATGAGAATGTTTTTTTACCCCATCCAGTCCTTGTTGAATTTGTTGTAAGCTATTGGTGGTAGTCGACTGAGACTCTGTTAGTTTATTGGTTGGCTCAACCTATACTGGAGTGCTTCCAATCTTGGCACGTCTGACCCATCCATCTTCACTTAAAGTATAGACCATCATAGCAAAGGCTATCTTATCATAGGTGCTTGAGATATACTTGGGAGAGAAGGGAGCTAGATCAACCTTCATGACTTCAAGAATACATGAGATAAGCAGACCATAAGGTAAACAAGTGGCAGAGGAAGATATGTCCCTGATACTTTCAAGCATATACTGACGAATCCACACAAACCAGTCAAGTCTTTTGTTATTCACAAGACAATATAGGACAAAGATATCCCTAGTGGTTAAAGTTCTGAAAGACCCAGTCCTAGGAAGGTGAGTAGTAGCAATCATGTGAGCTAACACACAATGTTTAAACTTAAGACTTTTAGGCCTAATGTCAGGGGGGTTTTCAGACAGAAAAACTTTTGCTTCATCTAAGGACACTTCAAAATCTTTTGGCCGGGAGTTTTGAACAAACACATCATACCCATGAAACTTAGCAGAAAAAATCTTCTCAAATTGATAAACATCAAGCACAATACGAGTACCTAGGACCATTGATTCCAAGTCATCTTTGTCATTAACAAACAAATTTGCATAAAATATCCTCACAGGTTCTTTATACACAGAATTTCCAATAGTATCAAATAGAGGAGAAAGGCGTTGAAAATCAAAAATTGAAATCACATCAAAGTGAATATCTTTCATAAGAGAGAGACTTATAGAGCATCCATAAGCCATAGAGTTTGACTTATAAGACTCAAACCTCGATTTCTCTGTTGGACCATAGAAGTTTAATTTATCCTCTGGCCCAAAATCAGTACTTTTCACTTTCTCTTTCTTGCATGCAGGTTTTTAGGGGTTTGATCCATGGGTCTCTTTCCCACTTTTTTTCTGGCTTCGAGTTAGATCCTCCGACGCGTCACTACTCTCATTATCAGTTTTGAGAAGGTCCGAGTCAAGGGATGATTCAAGATCAATGGTTTCTTTAGGGTTTTGGGATTCTTGGAACCGTCTGCTTTGTTTTGTGGTAGTAGAGGATGAGAGTTTTCTCTTAGCCATGGTAGTGGAGTTGGTAAAAAGTTATGAAGAATGGAATAAGAGGGGTACTTAACTAATCTCTTAGAAAATTGAAGGGTCTCATCAGTTAGAGGAAGGGTTAGGTTCAGATTGAAGTGACACTTCTGAGGGGTTGCTTCGGCAGCACCAATGGCAGGTAATAATGACATTCACATCAAATTAATAAAACCCATCAATTAAGCAAACTCAAAAAGGAAGTAAAATATTTTGCAAATATACAAAAGAATTTTACGCAATAGGCTGAACACCAATTTTATTACGCAGTAGACAAAAACGTTCTTCCAAAAGAGGTTCTGTAAAAATATCAGTAAGTTAAGACTCAGTGCTAATAAATTCTAACATAATATCACCTTTAGCAACATGATCACAAATAAAATGATGCTTAATTACTATATGCTTTACCCTGAAATGATGCACAAATTTTTTTGATAGACATATAGCACTCATGTTATCACAAAAAATAGGAGTAGAAGAAGGATTTAAATCATAATCAAGAAGTTGATGCATAATCTAAAGAATTTGAGTGCAACAGTTTCCAACAGCTAAATGCTCTGCTTCAGTAGTTGACAAGGCAACATAATTTTGTTTCTTACTATGCCAGAAAATTAGTGCATTTCCCAGTAGTTGGCAAGTCCCGCTAGTGCTTTTCCTATCAGTCCTATCACCTGCAAAATCTGCATCTGAAAAGCCTTTTAGATCAAAATTGTTAGAGAGAGCATACCATAAACCTAATTTAGTGGTTCCAATGAGGTATCTAATGATACGTTTAACTGCAGTCAAATGAGATTTCTTTGGAGCCGACTAAAATCTTGCACACTTACAAACACTGAATATTATATCTGGTCGACTAGCCGTGAGATATAGTAGAGATCCAATCATTCCCCTATACATAATTTCATCAATATTTTTCCCATTTTTGTCCTCTTCAAGAGTTGTTGACGGACTCATTAGAGTTCCACTGGGTTTTGCATTCTCCATTCAAAACCTTTTTATGAGCTCCTTGGTGTACTTGGTTTGGCTAATGAAGATTCCTTTGGATGATTGCTTGATTTGTAATCCAAGAAAAAAAGTCAGCTCTCCCATCATGCTCATTTCGAATTCTCCTTTCATAATATGAGAAAATTATTCACATAATACAGAGTTAGAACTTCCAAAAATAATATCATCTACATAAATTTGAGTAATAAGATTACCTGAATTTGAACGCTTAATAAATAGAGTTGTATCAATATTACCTCTTTTGAAGCTATGAATTAATAGAAAGGAGCTTAGTCTTTCATAACAGGCTCGGGGGTCTTGTTTGAGTCCATATAGGGATTTTGAAAACTTGAAGACATGGTTTGGGATACTGTTGTTCACAAACTTAGGAGGTTGTTTCACATACACTTCTCCAGAGATATATCCATTTTAGAAGGCACTTTTTACATCTATTTGAAATAGTTTGAATCCCTTATGAGCAGCAAAGGCAAGTAGTATTCGAATGGATTCTAATCTTTCCATAGGAGCAAATATTTCATCGTAGTCGATTACTTCTTGTTGTGAGTAACCTTGGGCGACTAGCCTTGCTTTGTTACAAACTACTTGGCCAGATTCATTCATCTTATTTCTGAAAACCCATTTAGTTCCTACGATAGATGCATTTATGGTTTTGGATCTAGGTCCCATACTTTATTCCTTTCAAATTGATCAAGTTCATCTTTCATAGCTTTGACCCAGTAGTCATCTTTGAGAGCTTCATCAACCTTTTTTGACTCAAATTGTGTTATTAAGGCCACGTGAGGGTTGAGCTTTTGAGATCTTCTGATAGTAAAACCTTCCTATGGATTTCCAATGATGAACTTATGGGGATATCCAGGTTCACTTTTCCATTCCTTTGGGACAGCTGTGACTAGTTTCTTTTCCATGGGAGTTGACTGTTCTGCAGAAGATGATTCTTGGTTTACCATGTGATCCTCAGTTGACTGATGTTGCTGATTAGTCGCCTCATCGTGATAGTCCTTTCCTGTGAGAACAGACTTTGGGATAATGGAAATTTTCACATCTTCAGGAAGTTTTTCATTCCTTAAGCGAGGGTTAGTATCCACAAAAACAACATAAATGGATTCTTCAATAAATAAGGTCCTTTTATTAAACACTCTATATGCTCTACTTAAGGGAGAGTATCCAAGAAAAATACCTTCGTCGCTTTTTGGATCAAACTTACCAAGATTGTCCTTTCCATTATTGTGGATGAAGCATTTGCAGCCAAATGGATGAAAGTAACTGATGTTGGGTTTCTTACCACTACATAGCTCATATGGAGTCTTTTTAAGAATGGGTCGGATCAGGCATCTGTTAATGATATGACATGCAGTGCTTATAGCTTTTGCCCAGAAGTGGTGTGGGAGAGAGTTTTTCACAATCATGGTTCTTTCCATATCTTGCAAGATTTTATTTTTGCGTTCTACCACTCCATTTTGTTAAGGTGATCTTTAAGAAGAGAAGTTGTGAGTAATTCCTTGATCATTGCAGAAGTTTTCAAAGGCTCTACTATAAAATTCTCCTCCATGGTCACTTCTTATGGCAGAGATGTAATATCCTTTTTCATGTTATACCTTCTTACATAAGACTTCAAAATTCCTTAGTTCTTCATCTTTATGACTCAGAAAAATAACCCCGGTAAATCGAGAAAAATCGTCTACAATAACAAAGGCATATTTTCTACCACCAATGCTAGCAGTTCTAGTTGGACCAAAAAGGTTCATATGCAAAAGTTGAAGAGGTTTTGTAGTAGAAATAAAGTTTTTGATTTTAAAAGATGAACGTGTTTGTTTTCCTAATTGACATACGTTACAAATTTAATCCTTGGAAAAATCTAGTTTTGGAAGACCAATGACAAGATTGCCTTTGGAAAGTTTTTAAATAGTATGCATGCTAGCATGACCAAGCTTTCTATGCCATACCTAGGGATCATCAATCATTGAAGCTAAAAATATTTTATTCCCTATACTATCAGTAATGCTAAGGGTATAGACATTTATATCTCTATTTCCAGATAGAATAAGTTTACTTGTTTTGTCTTCAATGAACCAACCACATTTTTTGAAACGAACCTTATAGTCATTGTCACATAGTTGACTGATGCTAAGTAGATTGTAACCAAGTTCATATTCTAAATAGACCTCATTACATCACATGATGAGCTGAGAGGGACTCTTCCTACTCCAATTACATTTCCTTTTGATTTATCTCCGAAAGTGACAGATCCACCGTTGAGCTTAGAGACAGATTTGAATTATTGTTTGTCACATGTCATGTGTTTGGAACACGCACTATCGAGATACTATTTTCCTTTTCGATTCTTCTTGCGGTGTTCCTGCAAAAATAAATTACTTATTTTTAGGTACCCAAGCTTGCTTGGGTCCTGGATGGTTAGTGTTCTAGTTGTTATCCTGGTTAGAGGCCTTAGGTCACCAAACTCATCTTTTGTTGTTCTTAAACCTGGAATGATTAGAGGTATGGCCAGGTTTTCCGCAATAAAAATAAGATGGATTAATAAGACTTTCAGAAGTCTTTTCTCTGTTATCTCTAAACCTGCAATGGTTAGAATTGTTATCATTCTTGCCAAATGCTGCAGCATGAGTTCTTACCCTTAATGAGTTATTACGAGGAGTTGACTGGTTGGATCTGATGGAACTGTGACTGGTGAATTTTCTCAATCCATTCAGTTGAAGTTGAAGTTCATGAACTTCCTCTTGAAGCATGTCTTTTTCTATTTCACATACTTCAAGTTTCAGGGCCCAGTCTTTCTTTTCTCGTTGGATCTTTCGAAGCTCATTTAGAACCTTCTCAATGTCTACAAGAGCAATATCAATAAATTCTCAAAGTTCATTACATTTAGGACACATAGGTGAACGTACCTCACTTGTTCCTTCATCTGCCATGAGACCCAGCTTACTTGAGTCTTCATCACTGTCATCATTTATAGCTATGAAGAACATGTTGGAAATTTCCTCATGATCAAACTCTTCTTCATCACTCCATGCTCCAAAAGACTTTTTCTTTTGGAAATTTCTGCTGAGTTTCTTTTTCAGTTCAGGGCATTCTGCTTGAATGTGTTCGTGTTTTCCACATTCATAACATCCTCCATCATTTTTGTCATTTTCATTTCCCATCTACCCTTTCCTGAAATTTGGCTTACCTCTTCTATTATTTCTGTTTCTCCTCATCATGCTTGTTACCACTTTGGAGAGCATAGCTATGTTTTCATCTTGTTCTCCTTCTTCTTCTTCTTCTTCTTCTTCTTCTTTTTCTTCTTCTTCTTCTTCGTTTTCTGATTCAGCCATAGTTGCTTTAAATGAAACTATTTTACTTTTCTATTGATGAACTTGCTTGTCTAAGTGGGTTTTCTCAAAAGCAATTAGATCACCTCTAAGTTCATCATATGACATCTTGTCGAGGTCCTGACATTCAAGAGCAATAATTTTTGGTTGCCAGATGGTGGGTAGACTTATTAGTATTTTTCTAACTTATTCTCCACTTCTGATTGGTCTACCAAAATATTTTAAATCCCCAAGAATTTTGCTGAATCGAGAGAATATTTCTTCAACTAGTTCTCCGTATTTCATTTGAAATAATTCATAGTCACGCCCCAGGAGATTTATTCTTGTTTCCTTCACTTTGTTGGTTCCTTCATAGGTAACTTCTAACTTATCCCATATTTCTTTAGCAGTTTCAAAGCTTGATATCTTTTCATACACTTCACTGCATATGGCGTTGTATAGGAGATGTTTAGCCTTAGCATTCACTTGAATAACAGTTGTTTGTTCTTCAGTGAAATTACCTAAGTCAAGAGGATCAGATGATACTAAATTAAAAGCTAAGAACATAGAAATTTTATACTGGTTCAGTACCGGTGTGACACATACATCTAGTTATCTTGGGTCACAAGGGTTCTCTTAGATCTTCAATAATTCGTTAGAACAGTAGTGGTTTTTGGATCTTCACCACCAACAATTTTCAGCAACAATATTTCTCTAGACTTGACAAAATTCTTGTTTTGTTTTCTATCTCTTCCTATCTTTTGTGACACATGTAAACTCAAGAATATAGTGTTTGTGCTAAGAACTAGAAAGGTATAGAAACAGTGTAAGTTGCATGATCTTTTTCTTTAGCCTTTCAGGCTTCTTATATGAGAGTCTTAAGATCATACAATCTTCTTGTTGAACTAGCCGTTGCAGATTGACCATTGATTGAGGCAAAGATAATCTAAGAATTTTGATCCAAGGGTTGCTTCTGAATCCTGCTCAAGAGATGGGCTGGATTCAATAATTTCCTTCCTTTTCACATTCCTAATTAAGGGAGTGATTTGCGACTTGATCGATCAGAATTTTCCGATTTCTTTTCTCAAACTGATCCTTGAAGTATGGACTGGCTTCCCATAATGACTGCACTTGATCTTGTTTCCTTTTTGATGGCCTTGACATCTTGATTTCCTTTGGCTCCATCTGATTTAGCATTGTCATCCTAATTTCTTGCAATTAAGTAGATTAGATTAGATTAGCACTAGTGTCATCATTGAAACGTAGGTGTAACAGACTAGGCTTCTTCCCACTAACTTTGGGGGTGAGAGATCAAAGGACCCCAAGATTTAATTAACTGGTGCAAGGATAAACTACTTAACATGGGGGATATTGGAGTCCGACGGGGTGGATTGACCATCTTTAAGCTTGAGGGCAAGGCCCGCAGATGGTGACAGGCGTACCTCCTTAGCAGGCCAGCAGGTTCACCTCCCTTGACTTGGGATCCATTTACACATCTGTTCTTGGAGAAGTACATACCACCTTCGGAGAGAGAGAGAGGAGCTTCGACATCAGTTTGAGTGACTCCGTCAGGGTCATATGTCTGTGATCGATTATCAGGCGAGATTCACTAACTTGTCTCGCCAAGTAGCTATTATTCTCCCCACAGATGTAGAGAGGGTGCGGAGGTTCATTGTAGGTCTACACCCTGAGATTCCGGATTCTATGGCCCGTGAGGTAGAGATGGGGACTCCCTTTCTTCAGATTGTGGATATAGCTCGGAAGATTGAGCATATCTGTGACCACATCAGAGAGTTTGTACCAAGGGATAAGCGGCCCTGATAGTTTGGTAGATTCAGTGGCACCCCACCTAGGGGTAGAGGTTAGTTCATAAGGGGCCAGTCTAGCAGGCCTATGCAGTCAGCACCACTGCCTACTCGGAATGCTCCAACACAACCCTACTTCAGGGCTATTCCAGAGAGTACTTATCGTCTGCCAGCTATTCAGGGTTCCTCCAGTGGGTATTCAGGCCATCAGGATCAAACTTCAGGCCAGCAGTCCACTGCTCCGAGAGGTTGTTTTTAGTGCGGGGATTTTGGCCATGTGAAGAGGTTTTTGCTAAGAATTCGGGGCAAGGCCGAGCAGCAAAACCATCGGCCCGTGATTACTACACCAGCTACCACACCACCCACCCACCTGGCCAGAGGTGGAGGACAGGTAGGTAGGGGTCACCTTAGAGGTAAAGGCTAGTCAGGTGGCACTCCGGCTAGATTCTATGCTTTCTCCGCCAGGCCAGAGGCAGTCGCCTCCGA